>NW_026111984.1:137500-235000 GCF_024679095.1 Eriocheir sinensis
CTTCACGAACCCCGTCAAGAAGAAAATGCAGATCAGGGGCGCCAGGCAGGGCGTCCTTGACTGTTACGAGGTCGTGAGGGCGCTGCTGGCGGAGTGGCAGGCACAGGACACCGCCTAGTGGTGAGGCGGAGGTGACCTATGACTGTCGCCGCGCAGGTCACAGCCGGTGCCAAACAGCGCCAGGATTGAAGCGTGTGCGTGTTAGCGCAACACGCGAAGGAGTGACTGATTTAGTAACATACCGAGGAAAACAGCGAGGAGGACAGTAGCAGTGTGCGACGGTTTGCTTTACGGACACTGGAATCGATATTTGGAAAAGAAAGAAAGAAAGGATTTAAGTTTAAGGAACAAGAAAAGGATAGGAACAAAAATACAAAAGGAAAAAGGAAAAAAATACAAAACGAAAAGGAAAAAAAAATACAAAAATGAAAAAGGAAAAAATACAAAAAGGAAAAAGGAAAAAAAATACAAAAATGAAAAAGGAAAAAAATACAAAAAGGAAAAAGGAAAAAAAATACAAAAATGAAAAAGGAAAAAAAATACAAAAATGAAAAAGGAAAAAAAATACAAAAATGAAAAAGGAAAAAAATACAAAAAGGAAAAAGGAAAAAAAATACAAAAATGAAAAAGGAAAAAAATACAAAAAGGAAAAAGGAAAAAAATACAAAAAGGAAAAAGGAAAAAAATACAAAAAGGAAAAAGGAAAAAAATACAAAAAGGAAAAAGGAAAAAAATACAAAAAGGAAAAAGGAAAAAATACAAAAATGAAAAAGGAAAAAAAATACAAAAATGAAAAAGGAACAAAAAAATACAAACAAAAAAGGAACAAAAAAATACAAAAATGAAAGAGGAACAGAAAATACAAACAAAAAAGGAACAAAAAAATCAGAGGAATTAAGGTTTAAGAAGAAAAGGAATCAAATTTAGAGACAAAAAAAGGATTTAAGTTAAAGGAACACAAAAAGGAATCAAATTCTAGGGACAAAAAAAGAAGGATTTAAAGAAGAACACAGAAAGGAGTCAAATTTTAGGGACAAAAAAAATATTTAAGTTAAAGAAACACAAAAAGGAACCAAATTTTAGGAACGAATAAAAGATTTAAGTTAAAGGAACACAAAAAGGAACCAAATTTTAGGAACGAATAAAAGATTTAAGTTAAAGGAACACAAAAAGGAACCAAATTTTAGGAACGAATAAAAGATTTAAGTTAAAGAAACACAAAAAGAAACCAAATTTTAGGAACAAATGAAGGAGT
Source organism: Eriocheir sinensis (assembly GCF_024679095.1). NCBI lineage: Eukaryota > Metazoa > Arthropoda > Malacostraca > Decapoda > Varunidae > Eriocheir > Eriocheir sinensis. The sequence continues at coordinate 138,756 of NW_026111984.1, forward strand.
TAAGTTAAAGGAACACAAAAAGAAATCAAATTTTAGGAACAAATGAAGAATTTAAGTTAAAGGAACACAAAAAGAAATCAAATTTTAGGAACAAATGAAGAATTTAAGTTAAAGGAACACAAAAAAAATCAAATTTTAGGAACAAATGAAGGATTTAAGTTTAAGGAACACAAGAGGAATCAAATTTTAGGGACAAATGATGGATTTAAGTTTAAGGAACACAAAAGGAATCAAATTTTAGGAACAAATGAAGGATTTAAGTTTAAGGAACACAAAAGGAATCAAATTTTAGGAACAAATGAAGGATTTAAGTTTAAGGAACACAAAAGGAATCAAATTTTAGGAACAAATGAAGGATTTAAGTTTAAGGAACACAAAAGGAATCAAATTTTAGGAACAAATGATGGATTTAAGTTTAAGGAACACAAAAGGAATCAAATTTTAGGAACAAATGATGGATTTAAGTTTAAGGAACACAAAAGGAATCAAATTTAGGAGCAAATTAAGTATTTAAGTTAAAGGAACACAAATGTAATCAAATTTTTGGTGAAAATGATGTATTTAATTTTAAGGATAAAAAAATGAATAAAATTTTTGGTACAAATTTACGTTTTAATTTTAAGGAACACAAAAAGGAATCAAATTTTAGGGACATAAATTTTTAAATTTAAGGAACACAAAAAGGAATAAAATTTTAGGGACAAATATTTTTTTTAATTTAAGGAACAAAAAGAAATCAAATTTTAGGGACAAATAAATTTTTAAGTTTAAGGAACACAAAAAGGAATCAAATTTTAGGAACAAATGAAGGATAAGTTTAGCCCGGTAGCCGTGACGGGCCAAATTTGTGGCTTTACCGTTTAGCAGCGACGGGCCAAATTTGTGGCTTTACCGTTTAGCAGCGACGGGCCAAATTTGTGCCATGATTTAACCCCCCAAAATAGATGATACATAAACTGATCACAAATGCTTTGATATATATTATGAAATGGTTTGTGGGAGTGATGATTTTTTCTCATTTTTCTCGCTTAGAGGGACCATTAAGAACCATGATCCCCGCTGCTACCGGGTTAGGGAACACACACACACACAAAAAAAAAAAACTTTAGGGACGAATAAAGGATTTAAGTTTAAGGAACACAAAAAGGAATCAAATTTTAGGGACAAATATTTTTTTAAGTTTAAGTAACACAAAAAGGAATCAAATTTTAGGAACAAAGAAGGAATTTAAGTTTTAGGAACAAAAAAAGGTATTATTCTAGATTAGGGCCCAACTCACAGCCACGAACGCCTTGGTGCTCCATGAAGGGTTCAGTGTCCATACAACACATTGCCGTATTGCTTTGCCGCCGTAAATCATTTGTTCTTGTGATATGTTTTTTTTTTCGTAAATATTTACGTCAGTCGCTACCGCCATGGTAGTGTGAGAGGGAAGGAGGGAAACTGTTGTACTTCTCTAATTTACCGGTGCATCATACATGTGGGGGGGTCCAGGGGGGAGCAGCCCCCCTTGGTTAGAAAGGGGTCGAGGGGGGCGAAGCCCCCCCGTTAGAGGTTAGGTTATGCAAAGTTCGGTTTGAGTAGTTTAAATATGCTCCCCCACCCAAATACTCCGATTTCCCACGAGTCCCCAAGATCGTTAGGGGAAATGGATTAGGCCTTTTTCTTTGCTTTTAAGTACTTGCGCCTTCATATTATGATTTAGGGACATGTGTTTCGTCCCTTAACTATAATATGGAGGCATAATATCGTATCGCCAGCAAGGATCCTGGCGCCAAGACAAAAACATGGCGGCGGCGGCGGCCGATGCTGCGAGAAATACCTCCTCGCTGAAATAAGTCGCTCTGCTGTCCACCACGTATGAGCGCTGGGGGAATACACAGCAGGGAAACATTAATTTGCCTGATTGTGTTTTGTTTGTCCACTTGTAATCTTTGTGAGTGAAATATATATATATATATATATATATATATATATATATATATATATATATATATATATATATATATATATATATATATATATATATATATATATATATATATATATATATATATATATATATATAAAAAGCAGTGCGCGTTGAACCTCTCACAGTAACTCACAGTAACTCCCAGTAGTCTTCTGGAAGAGGCCCAGCTCAGGCCTGTGTATCCAGCTCTGGACTTTGAACTGAATAAGTGGTGGTGGTGGTGGTGTCAATTTGAATAATATTATTATATTGAATTTTGGCTCTATAGTATGTAATAACTCTGCGAGTTATTTTGCGGCTGCGGCGGCTGGTGTTCAACAGGCTTTGAAAAGTCTTTTTTTCATTGATTTAATGATTTGCGACAGAAACAGTCAGCAGAATATTTCACAGCACACCGAAAACTACCAGAAAAAAAAAAAGTTTCGTCCACCAGTGTCTTGTGGGGCCTAATCTAGAAATTTACCCCCCCCAAAAAAGATTAAAGTTTTAGGAACAAAAAAGGAATCAATTATATGGGAACAGTGAAAGGATTCAAGTTTTTAGTAACAAAACCTAAATTTAAGGAACAAAAATGAATCAACTTTTAGGAACAGAAAAGGATCTAGGTTTTTGCGACGGTTTATTTTTCGGACAAAGGAATCAACATTTATGAACCAGGAAAGGACAAGTTTTTGCGTTGCGTTACTTTCATCGGCGGAGGAATCTTCTCCGAAACACGTGAAAGGACTTGAGTGTGACGCGAGTGTGATCGACGCTGTGTTGTTTTTATCGCCCGAGGAAGTGAACAACATTTCCTTCACCGTCCTCCCGGTTGTTTGTCAGTTTGTCTTAAAAAACTCATAAATAGATTCACACCCAGAATTATTACAGGCTGTCCAAACGAAGTCTTCTTCTTAGCCTGGGCGCCGTTTGTCAGGCCTCTTCTAACTGGCTGGACTCCTCTCCGGCTCCCTGTCCCCCACACGTGCCCTCGTGCCGCGTGTTATACAAGGCAGCTCCTGTAAGCCTAACCCCACCTAATTTCACTATCCATAAATTTAACCAACCTTCTCTTGAATGTATCTCTTGTATTGGCATCCACAACACGACTGCCAAGCCTGTTACACTCATCCACCACTCTATTAGACATTCAAGAGTCATATTTATGCTTTAGTTTCGCTTTTCTTTTATCAAACAAGCACGAATAATAGTGTTTTCCGTGTTATTATTCCACTTTACGAGATACACAAGACTTCTATAAATACTTTGCTCGCACTTTAGCTTATCAAGCGGGAATGAATATAAATGTTTCTGAGATACTTCACTATATGAGTAAACACGACTTCCATTTATGCTTTGATGTCGATTATAGTTGTTTCCGAGATATTTAAGTCTATGAGATATACAAGACCTCTACAAGACTTCTCTATCAAGCAAGAACGAATATTTATGTCTCGGAGTTGTTGTTTCCCTTCATGAGTTATACAAGACCTACGCTTCTACCTGACTTAAACTTTCTATTACTTATACATCTAACTCGCGTGTTTGATATACTCTTCATGAGTTATACAAGACCTACGCTGCTACCTTACTGCTACTTTCTATTACTATACATCTAACTTGCTTATATGGTAAGGTTAACATGAGCTGGGGAACGATAAAGGCGTGATATAGGTGAACAAAGAAATATGGTAGAGGAGGCATTACAGGGTTACATAAGAAAATAAGAACGTAAGAAGTCTGGAATAGGCAGTCACTTTAGGGCTCCATTGATCCTTGCTGAGTTAGGTAATGAACAGACATGACTCACACGAACATAACTGATTCAGAGGGAAGAGGAAACACTATAGGGGTCCATTATTCATGTTTGTAACCTGCAGATTAAACAAAAGAGACTCAGATGGAGGAGGAAGCATTCACTATAGGGGTCCATTTACCCTTGCTGAGTTAGGTAATATAAAAGACATGATGCACGCCAATACAACGGATTGAGGTGGAAGAGCAGGCACTCACTCTAGGGGCCCATTAATCCTTGCGTAGCGTGGATTAACAACGCCACCCACTAATGCCCTGCCATATGTTTCCTGGGAGGCTGCTGTTAGTGTGTGTGTGTGTGTGTGTGTGTGTGTGTGTGTGTGTGTGGCTCCGGGACACCAAAGGAAGGTATAAAATAAGGTCTGCAAAGCAAACTCCAGCCACGATATTTATAGTTTCCAGCAAGGCGAATATAATGAGTTTTTGGCCTCTATTCCAACCTGATATGATTCTTCTGCTTGTGTCTCGAGGTGAGGGAAGACCAAGGGAAGGTATATTGAAAGGCCTAAGAAAACGTGATCCAGCCACGTTATTTATAGTTTGAAGCAAGACGAATATAATGAGTTTTTGGCCTTTATTCCAACCTGATACGATTCTTTTGCTTGTGTCTCGAGGTGAGGGAAGACCATGGGAAGGTATATCATATATTACAAGGTCAAAGAAAACAATATCCAGCCGCTCTTCTATGCATGACAAGCGTGTGGCGAAGGGAATGTGTGTTGCTGCATGGCTGACTGTAGCTCATTCATGTTATTAGGAGAGTATAAGTAGAGTGGGTAAACACATATTGATTTATGAACATTGCAATAATTTTTCTTCAACTCCGATGTACTAAGGTTGGCTATGCATCATCTCATCGTGTGGGTAACGGATTTTTTTTTCCAGTTTATTGCCAAAGAAAAATTTCCAATTCCATCTCTCTCTCTCTGCATAAGAAACCTGATATTAATGAAGTTGTTGTTCTCTCACGACGTTTTGTTAAGATATCTTTTGTCTGTCTAAGAATCTCGACGTTAGTGAAGTATTTGTTCTCCTACCACGTTTTGTTAATATATCTATTGTTTGTTAAGAGTCTCGACGTTATGGAAGTAGTTGCTCTCTCAAGACGTTCTGTTAATATATCTTTTGTCTGTCTAAGAAGCTCGACGATAGTGAAGTATTTGTTCTCCTACGACGTTTCGTTAATATATCTATTGTCTGTCTCGGTAAGAAACTCGACGTTATTGAAGTGATCTTTCCCCCACGACGTTTTGTTAATATGCCTTTCGTTTGTCTCTAAGAAGCTCGACGTTTTTGGAGTAGTCTTTTTCTTTCGGTTCCGCTACACTCGACTTTCTACTCTAGTTCATCCTTATACTGTCCAAATCCCTTATGCAAGAGTTAACCAGCATCTTCATTCCTTCATCCCTCGCACTGGTAAAATCTGGAACAATTTATCTTCGTCTGTATTTCCTCCTGCTTGACTTGAATTCTTTTAAGAGGAGAGTATTGAGACACCTCTCCTCCCGAAATTGACCTCTCTTTTGGCCACTCTTCTGAAGTCTTTACAGGGGCAGTGTTTAGCGGGCTTTTTTTATTATTCTTTTTCCTTCTAGCTGCGTCCTTTACTGTAAAAAATAACGTTATAACTCCTTCACAACAATTATACGTAAAAGAAAGGCAGCCACACACAGTCACTGGTACGAAAAAAGCTATGAACTAACTTTTGGCGGGAAACAAGGGAGGGGGGGAGCGTGAGGGAGAATCCTTACCCGACCTTCTTTCTTTCCTCCTCCTCCGTGTGGCCGAGACTTTTTCCATTACATTTGAATTTCTATTTCCGACATTCTCTTCTTTTCTTCTGGAACTAGTTATGGAACACTCGATATTTTTGCACTGAAAGCTGTTGAAATAGTTTTGATTTAATCTATCTATCTATCTCTGTGTGTCTATCAGTATATCAGTCTATCTATATGTGTGTTTGTTTGATATTTTTGCATTGAAAGCTGTTGAAATAGTTGTAATCTATCTATCTATCTCAGTTTGTCTATCAGTATATCAGTCTATCTATATGTGTTTGTTTGTTATTTTGTCTGTTTCCAAAGGCCACAAACAAGATTAGTCGGGTTCTCATGAGTGTTTTCATGTTCGGCCTTGTCAGACTATCACAAGGCTCACAAAACTACCCATGGAAAGACAACAACAGCCTCTTGGAAAGCCTTACCAACTTCGGGGAAATGTGTAAATCCAGAAATGTTTTGGAGTATGGACCCAAAAAGCTCATCCTCTTCTTTCTGCCTCTAGCTACAAAAAATAATGTGGCTGTATTTTCTTTTGCTAGAGCTTATATTTTACCTTCCCTTGGTCTTCCCTCACCTCGAGACAGAAGGGGAAAAATCATATCAGGTTGGAATAATGGCCAAAAAACTAATTATATTCGTCTTGCTTCAAACTATAAATAACGTGGCTGGATTATGCTATGCTAGACCTTATTATATACCTTCCTTTGGCCTTCCCTCACCTTGAGACACAAGCAGAACAATCATATCAGGCTGGAATAAGGGCCAAAAACTCATTATCTTGCTTCAAACTATAAACAACGTGGGTGGATATTACTTTCCCAGACCTTGTATGATACCTTCCCGTGGTCTTCCTCACCTCGAGACAGAAAGAGGAAAGTGTATCAGGTTGGAATATTGGCCTTAAATTCTTACTCTTATTCGTCTTGCTTCCAAATACAAATAACGTGGGTGGATTTTGTCTTGCTAGATCTTATATTATACCTCCCCTTTGTCTTCCCTCACCTCGGGACAGAAGGTGAAAAATCGTACCATCTTGAAATATGGGCCTAAAACTGTTTCTTTTTGTCTTGTTCCCTACTACAAATAACGTTGCTGGATTTGTTTTGCTAGACCTTATTTTATACCTTCCCTTTGTCTTTCCCTCACCTAGAGACAGAAGCGTAGAAGTGGGGTTGGAATATTGGCCTAAAACTCATTATCTTCGCCTTGCTTTAAACTACAAATAACGTGGTTAGATTTTTTTCCCCAGTGCTTATATTAAACCTTCCCTTAGTCTTCCTTCACCTCGAGGCAGAAGGAGAGGAATCAAATCAGGTTGGAATAAAAACCCTAAAACGTCATTAACTTCGCCTTGCTACTATAAATGACTTGCCTGGAGTTTGTTTTGGCAGACCTTATAGTATACCTCCCCTTAGTCTTCCCTCACCTCGGGACACAAGCAGAAGAATCATATCAGGTTGGAATACTGGCCTAAAAACATATTCTTTTTCGCTTTGCTTCCAACTAGATAGATGACGTGACTGGATTATGTTTTCTTAGACCTTTCAATATACCTTCCCTTGGTCTTCCCTCACCTCGAGACAGATTCAGAAGGTCGGAATATGGACCAAAAACTTATTATCTTTTTCTTGCTCCCAAATACAAATAACGTGGCTGGATTTTGTTTTGGTAGACCTTTTATCACACCTTCCCTTGGTCTTCCCTCACCTCGAAGCGCAGGAGTCTCGCATCAGGTTGGGAGGCGAGAAGAAAGTTAATGTATATGTATGGCGCCGCGCCGCACCTCCGGAAGTAAGAATTTGGTTTGCTGATCTTGCAGGATAAATTTGTGGCTTGTGTTTCCCTTACAGACACACACAAAAAAGAATAAAAAAATAATAAAAATGAAAATGAAATACAGTTCCGTTTTTCTCTTCTTTTATTCTGCTTGTTTCTTCCGTTTCCTTTCAGTCAGTTTTTTGGGGTGTGATGTTTTATATATAAATTCGTAAGTCTTTTTTTTTTGTTTTCTTCCTCTTCTTCCCCCTTTTCTTTGCCGTCTCTTTTTTTTCATTCACCAGTTATATACTTCTCTTTCCCTTCTGTCCTTCATTTATCTGTTCACTCAATCCCGTTATTCTTTTGTTTTGTGAGTTTTTTCCTTGCCTGTTTTGGGTTATTCATGTTTTGGGGGGTTCTGAGATTTTATAGGTAAATTCCTAGGTGTGTTTCTTCAGTTTCTTTCCCTTCTTTATTTCTTCATTCATCACTTTTCTTTCCCTTTTGTCTTTCATCATCCTTTACTTATATGTTCATTTATTCCTTCATTCTTTTGTATATGGATTATGTGAGGTCTGATTTCGCTTTTTATAGTTTATGGGTTAATGCGTATTTCTTTTTTTATTTCTTCCTCTTTTATTCCTTCTTTCCTTCCTCATTCTTTCATTCATTGATTTGTGGATTGAGAGGTCTGATTTTGGTTTTATACTTCATAGATATATACGTACCTACATATTTTTCTTTCATTCTTTCTCTTTCCTTCCTTAATTTTTCCATCCCTATTCCTTCCTTCATTCCTTCCTTCATATATTGACTAATAGTTCTGAGCTCGCTTTCTTACAGTTTATAAGTAAATGCGTACATCTCTTTTTCTTCTGTCTGCCTTTCTTTCTTCATTCCCTTCCCCCTCGTTCATTCATGGAGTAATATAAGTATGTCTTCCCTCCGTAATCCAGCATGGCCACCCACTCCATACATAACAACGCCTTCATATAGCATCATCCTGGCACGCCCTGGCAGTTTATATTCAAATGCTTACATCTTTTCCTTCTTTCTCTCTCTTTATCTTCATTCACTACTCATTCATTCATAGAGTAAGAGAGTTCTGATTCCCCTTGCTTCCTTCCTTCCTTCTTCCTTCTTTCCTTCCTTCCTCTCTTCATGCATTCATTGAGTAAAAGAGTTCTAATTCCCCTTTCTTCCTTCCTTCCTTCCTTCCTCCTTCTTTCCTTCCTTCCTCTCTTCATTCATTCATAGAGTAAGAGAGTTCTAATATCCCTCCTTAATCCTTCATGACCATCCATTCCCTATACATAACGACGCCTATATTCATCGCCATCCCGGCATCACCCAGCGACAGTCTTTCAATTAAAGTATCATCAGTCTCCCTCTCGCTGGGCTGCCGTGATTTGCCTTCCCTCGTCCGCCCCTCAGCCGCCTCTCATTTGCATGCCCGGCTAACGCTTTGTCGCTGTGTACGGTCCCCTTATCGGTGCTGGCTGGGCGAGGATGGGACGGAACTAGGCTGCGGAGGTGCCATTGATAACACACACACACACACACACACACACACACACACACACGAGGACCCTTTGCCGCTAGTGTTCATCTGCTGCCCTTACGAGTGTGTGCTGTGTGGACTTTGAGGACCTGCGTTGCCGTGTGATAACGTGGTGTCTGGATAAGAGGATGTTTGTATTGGTTTATTCTAATGCCTATGGTGCGGGAGGCAGATGGGGAGCTGAACTGAGGCGCACACGAAGATGAGTCTCACCTTCTGCCACGTTAAAAAGGCAGGTAGAGGGAGACGTTGAGTGATAGTGATTAGTTTGGCTTCGATGGTGTTTTGATCCGATCCTCCTTAGGTTGCACTCACCCAAAAGTATACGTTGTGTAAGGGTATGCTCGTGCTTGGTAGATAGAGGGAGATGCAAAGTGATGAGGTTAGGCTAGGTTACAGTGGTGGCTTGATCCGTTCCATCTTTCGCCGCACTGTCCTAAAATCCATGTTAGTGCCGGAGTATTCTCGTAGTCATAAGGAGATAGGAGATGCATAATTAATACGTATAAGTAGATGGAGCTACGCTGAATGATAAATGATAATAAATGGTGAGTTTATCTATATGATATATATATATATATATATATATATATATATATATATATATATATATATATATATATATATATATATATATATATATATATATATATATATATATATATATATATATATATATATATATATATATATATATATATATAGAGAGAGAGAGAGAGAGAGAGAGAGAGAGAGAGAGAGAGAGAGAGAGAGAGAGAGAGAGAGAGAGAGAGAGAGAGAGAGAGAGAGAGAGAGAGAGAGAGAGAGAGAGAGAGAGAGAGAGAGAGAGAGAGAGAGATACATATTAAGTTATCTACCATCCACTTTTCTTACCTTTTACTCATTCAAAGATCTACAGGGATATTGTTTTCTGTATTGGTATATATGTCTCTTCGTATAGATATTGGTGCACGTTGATGTTATATACAAGTACAAATAATATCCGTTCAAAAGTATATAATTATTGTCGTATGTATATGTTATGATTGACACGAAAAAGTTGGTATGTATAGTTATGTTTGGTGTATGAAAGCATGGATGATAATATTGCTGGTTCATTTTTTCCATTTTTTCCTTGTGTGTGTGGCAAGCTCGCCTCTTCCTCGCGTCCTCCACTCTGCTCCTCCCCTTGATATAATCCCTAAACCCATTTCCCTCTCGTTATTCTCTTCTCCCCATCCCTCTTTTCGTTTTCCATCTCTTCACTCTCTTTCCTCACTTCCATATCCTCCTCCTCCTCCTCCTCCTCCTCGTCGGCATTCTCCTCCTCCTCCAACAGGCAGCCGATGACACTGCCCTGTACGAAGAGCTTCACTCTTTAACACAAAGTAAAGAAGTAATAATAATTGGGGACTTTAATTGCCCTAACATTGACTGGGGACAATTGACTGGAGATCAAGAGGGTAACAGGCTTATAGAAATGGTGGAGGATTCGTTCCTCACTCAAGTTGTAACTCAACCAACAAGAGAAAACAATCTGCTGGATCTGGTATTAGTAAGCGACCCCGACCTCATTCGCGACTGTGAAGTTGGTGAAAAAATTAACGGTTGCGATCACCACTTAATCCGTTTCAATGTCAACATAAGTCACAAACTCGTAGACAATCCGTCAGTGATACCAGACTACAAAAAAGCAAATTTCAACCTAGCCCGTGAGCTGCTTCCCTCTGCGACCTGGGACCAACTTCACCTAACCGACAATACAATCGACAACGTGTGGAACAACTTCAAAGATAAGCTTTTGGGAGTAGAAAAGGCTACAGTGCCGACGAAACCCAGGAGAGTAAATGGTGCCGTAGATCCACCGTGGATGACCAGAGAAATAAAAGGGCGGTAAACTTAAAAAAAAGAATTATAACCTAATGAAAGCTAATGAAACGGCCGAAGCCAGGACTCAGGACCACAACAGCCTCAGAGGTTGTCGCTCCCTGTTTCGGAGTAGTAAACGCAACTACGAAAACAAATAGCGCGTGACATCAAGACAATCTCAAAAAATTCTTCACATACATCAGATCGAAAAAGAAAGTAAAATCCAATATTGGTCCCCTGACAGACGAGACTGGAGCTGCAACTCAGGACAGTAAACAGATGGCCAGAATCCTCAACAGTAACTTCGCATCCGTATTCACAGTCGAGAACATCGAAACCATGCCCGAGAACCCTGACCCGCCGAGGGGAATCACGCCCTGAAAATTGACTCAATATGCGACCAAGAAGTGAAAGAGTATTTGGATAAACTCGACACGAACAAGTCAACAGGACCTGACGGTTTGTCCCCGGTTATTAAAAGAGCTTAAACAACAAATACTTCAGCCACTCACTAACATATTCAACCAGTCTGTTCAATTGAAAAAGGTCCCGGAAGACTGGAAGATGGCGAACGTAACACCAATTTTCAAAAAAGGAGACAAAAGCGTTGCATTAAACTACAGGCCCATAAGTTTGACATCAGTGGCAGGAAAAATACTGAAAAGATTATTAGAGACAAACTTGTTAAGTTTCTAGAAGACAATAATGTAATCTCCGACACCCAGCATGGCTTCAGAAACAAGCGCTCCTGCCTAACGAATTTATTAGACTTCTTCCAAGGTATATATAAGAACTGGGATGCCCACATCCCCAGTGATGTTATATACCTGGACTTTCAGAAAGCCTTCGACAAGGTACCGCACGAGCGACTCCTTAAGAAACTGCACTCGGCGGGCATTGGAGCCAATCTGATCGCGTGGATAAGAGATTGGCTCACCGACAGAAAACAACGAGTACTACTCAACGGACAGCCTTCCGATTGGCTTCCAGTCACTAGTGGAGTGCCTCAAGGGTCAGTGCTGGGACCCATTCTCTTCATCATATATATCAACGACCTCGAATCAGGACTGAAATCCACAATATCGAAATTTGCTTATGACACTAAGGTGGGGGAAAGGCCTCACAAAGACCGACTGCGAAATCATTCAGAAAGACCTCAATCACATTATCGAATGGTCGGAAAATGGCAAATGTCCTTTAATGTTGACAAATGCAAAGTCATGCACATTGGGTCCAGAAATAGTAACCACACATACATCTTGTATTGGAGACCTCTGCAAGCTATGCAGGAGGAAAAGGATATTTGAGTCACTATCAGCAGTGACGTGAAACACGCGTTTCACTGTTAAAAAGCATACAACAAAGCCAACACTATGCTCGGGTTCATAGCGAGGAACTTCGAGTGTAAAACGCCAGACGTGATGCTATCCTTGTATAATTCCATGGTAAGACCGCACCTCGAGTATGCAGTACAGTTCTGGTCTCCTAATTACAGAAAGGACATTGATTTACTGGAAAGGATTCAACGACGCGCCACGAAAATGATACCAACCTTAAGGGCTCAACCGTACGAGGAACGACTCAAGCGACTCAATCTCTTTACATTAGAGAAAAGACGCCTACGAGGAGATATGATTCAAGTCTTCAAGTATCTGAAAAAATTCAATAACGTCGATTACTCCAATTTCTTTGAATTGCAAACCAACCTAAGAACTAGAAATAACGGTTTACCCATTCAGTCTAGTCGATGTAACACAGACATCGGAAGGAGTTTCTTTTCAAACCGAGTCATCCGTCACTGGAACAATCTTCCTTCAGAAGTAGTAAATGCGAATACTATCAACTCCTTCAAATATAGAATCGACCGTCACTTCGCTGCGTCGGGAGTAAACTGAATATTGAGTTGCTTTCATCTGCTCCTCAATATCGAGGTGCTTTCATCTGCTCAATGTCGAGGTGCTTTCATCTGCTCCCCAGGCCCCAGGCTGTCGAGCAGATTAAATCACCAAAGCGGGCAACCTCGTAATGAGCCAATAGGCTTTCTGTTGCCTGCGTTTCCATGTTTCCATGTTTCCTCTTCCTGTGTGAGAATTTGGTCATGAAACTCAACGCTGTTATATTCGTGTGATGTATTTCCTCTCCGATCGCACAAAACATTATCCGATATTGTCCCTGTCGCTGTGTGTGTGTGTGTGTGTGTGTGTGTGTGTGTGTGTGTGTGTGTGTGTGTGTGTGTGTGTGTTTACTTAGTTGGTGAATGCAGGATTTTAGTGTGTGTGTGTGTGTGTGTGTGTGTGTTTACAACAAAGGAGGCAGCTCAAGGGCACACAAAAAAAGAAAACAATAATAAAAAAAAAGCCCGCTACTCGCTGCTCCTAAAGTAAAACAAAAGAGGTGGCCGAAAGGAAGATCAAATACAGGAGGAGAGGTGTCCTGATACCCTCCTCTTGAAAGAGTTCAAGTCGTAGGCAGGAGGAAATACAGATGAAGGAAGATTGTTCCAGAGTTTACCAGCGTGAGGGAAGAAAGAGTGAAGATGCTGGTTAACTCTTGCATAAGGGGTTTGGACAGTATAGGGATGAGCATGAGTAGAAAGTCGAGTGCAGCGGGCCGCGGGAGGGGGGAGGCATGCAGTTAGCAAGTTCAGAAGAGCAGTCAGCGTGGAAATATCGATAGAAGATAGAAAGAGAGGCAACATTGCGGCGGAATTTAAGAGGTAGAAGACTATCAGTATGAGGAGGAGAGCTGATGAGACGAAGAGCCTTAGCCTCCACTCTGTCCAGAAGAGCTGTGTTAACCGGAGCCCCCCCACACATGAGATGCATACTCCATACGAGGGCGGACAAGGCCCCTGTATATGGACAGCAACTGTGCAGGGGAGAAGAACTGGCGGAGACGGTACAGAACGCCCAGCCTCGAGGAAGCTGATTTAGTAAGAGATGAGATATGAAGTTTCCAGTTGAGATTTTGAGTTAAGGATAGACCGAGGATGTTTAGTGTTGAGGAAGGTGATAGCTGGGTGTTGTCAAAGAATAGGGGATAGTTGTTTGGAAGATTGTGTCGAGTGGATAGGTGGAGAAACTGTGTTTTTGAGGCGTTGAAGGACACCAGGTTCTTCTTGCCCCAATCGGAAATAATAGTAAGGTCTGAGGCTAAGCGTTCTGCAGCCTCCAGCCTTGAGTCGTTAAGTTCCTGAAGGGTGGGTCTTCTATTAAAAGAAGTTGAGTAATGCAGAGTGGAATCATCGGCGTGTGTGTGTGTGTGTGTGTGTGTGTGTGTGTGTGTGTGTGTGTGTGTGTGTGTGTGTGTGTTTACTTAGTTGTTGAATGCAGGATTTTAGTGTGTGTGTGTGTGTGTGTGTGTGTGTGTGTGTGTGTGTGTGTGTGTGTGTGTGTGTGTGTGTGTGTTTACTTAGTTGTTGAATGCAGGATTTTAGTTTGTGTGTGTGTGTGTGTGTGTGTGTGTGTGTGTGTGTGTGTTTAAGATAGTAAGTAATGCCGACCACTAAATTTACCCACACACACACACACACAGCAGTAGCGGCACCGACAGGACGTGCCTGAGACAGCTCCTAGCCAAAGCAGTTTTCCAGCACTACATACGCAACGCAGAAGCCACACTCATTCTACAAGGGACTTTTACAGTCACAAGTGAACTGCAAAAGTGGCATGTGTACAAAGTGAAAGCAGCTTTTGCAGCCCAAGTAAGAAGTGAAATGGCTCAGCAGCACCTAAACAAGGACTTGGAACAGCTCGTTAAGGAAAAAGTGGACGCCGAGCTCGAGAGCCTGACTCCTGAATCCATCAAGGGGACCAAAACAGTGAAGGATGTGGTTGCCGCGGTCCTGCCAGGCATCGCGAATATCATATCTGTTGCTGTGTCTGCTGCCGTGTCTACAGCAATAAAGGATTTCACAGAAAAATTACTGAGTACATCTACTGAGACACAAAGGATTAACTTGTTACAACGCTACGCCTGTGACCGGCTAGAACAGTATACAAGGAGAGACAACTTGCGGATATTTGGATTAGAAGATGACCCAGAGGAGGACGAGGACATCCTACAGGCTAAAGTGATGGAGGTGGCTGCGGATGTAGGAGTTAAGCTCGAGGCCAATGACATCTCCATCGCGCATCGCTTGGGGAAAGTAGGTGAGAGAGGTAGGCCTGTGATAGTGTGATTTTGTCTTCGTGAGAAACGCAACGCAGTGCTAAGTAACAAGGAGGAGCTGAGAAAGAAACAGAAGAAAATATTCATCAACGAGGATTTAACACCTTTGAGGGCCACCATGCTCAAAATAGTTAAGGAACAGGCTGCAGTAAATAATGTAACCACTAGAGATGGGAGGATTCTAGCATGGATGGCGGAGAGGGACAGACCAGTTGAAATAACTACTCCTGATGAACTTGGCAAGGTGGGGATAACTTCTCCAGATTGGAAGAGGCTCAAACTAGATCATATAATCAAGTAGGGTCGAGTTGGAGTGCAGCACATCCAAGATGACCTACGCAATTCTGAGTATAAAGTTGTTACTACTCCCAGTACTATAGATGACACCATACCCACACAAGCTGCACCCAGTACGAAGCACGTACAGATAACAGCGGGTACGCATACTGATTCATCCACACAGACTACACTCACACAGACACGCCCACCCATACCTGATACTGTAGCACAAAATTTATGTACAATTAATTTATTATCATTTAATGTATGTGGCCTAAAATCAAAATTATTTGTGGACGAGTTTACTGGGCTTCTTAAATGTTATGATGTTATTTGTATGTCTAAGACTAAGTGTGATGATGCAGTTATGAACAATGTAAGTATTAAAATGAAAGAAATTGGGTATGACATTGTCTATAAGAACATATATGCTTTAAGCAGATTTAAGTCAGGGGGTCTACTAATTGCTGTAAAAAATTATGTAAAATTTGTGTGGAAAAAAGTTCAGGGAGATTATGAGGCTTTATTGAGTATTTGTGTGAATGGAAGGAGTGTGGGACTAGAAAATGACCTGTTAATTACTTGTGCGTATATTCCACCCAGCCACTCGCGGTTTGGTAAACCTGAAAATTTCGATGAGTTGGATAATCTTTTCTTGTCAAACAATGATGGATATCATATTGTTAGTGGTGATTTCAATGCTCATACCGCCACTTTCTCTGACATTGCCTCAGTGAGTGACGGTAATGAATTAGTGAATGATGTTAATGAATATATTTCTCCAATAGAAGATATTTGTGATATTTTAAGAAAGGCAGGCTTTTTAGAGAACAGATGTAATCAAGACAACACCCCTGATAGAAATTCTTATGGTAAAAAATTGATAGAAATTTGTAAGAATAACAATGCAATTATCTTTAATGGGAGAATGGGTGAAGACCGTGGTATTGGTAAGTTTACTACCACTTGCAATACAGTCATAGACTATGTTATTGGTACTTGGAATGTTGTCCGATTTGTTAAGAGTTTTCGGCTGTTAGACTTTGAACCATTATATTCAGATGTTCATCGTAGTTTGCATATTTGTTTGGAATTTTAGGTGTGGGAAGCAAAGCGCGCGAGACTGGCAATAAAATGAGTGAAGCAGTTTGTTTGAGGCCAGGCAGATGGAGAAATGAACGGAAAATTGAGTATGAGAAAAATATTGATAAGAGTAAGGTGAATGAACTTATAATGAATATTGACAAATTATCAGTTGATGATGTAAATGATCAGTTAAAGCGTGTCTTGATTGACCCTGCATTGAAAATTTTTCCACAGTTTAGTTAAAAATATTTATAGAAGAGCAATAATGCAAATATGGAGGGTATGACAAACAATGCTACAACAGCAGGAAAGAGTATCACAAGTCTAAGAATAAATATAACAGACAAAAGAATACTGTTACGTATACAGCTGTGATTAAAAAAGTAGATATTATAAAAGAGAACTAAAGAGGGTAAGGAATAAAGGTAATAGTAATATACTTTAGCAATTAAGAGCAAACAAAACTAAAGACGCAAAGGCATACTGGAAGATTCTGAAAAGAGCAAAGTAGAGAAAAATAATCACATACCACTCGAGAAATTTTATGACCACTTTAAATTGCTCTACACAGAGGACGACGATAGCAATGCAAACGAGAGAACTGATTAGGAAACTTACAGTGACGCTGACTCGCCCGCACTTAAGAACCCTATAACACATGCTGAAATAAAGCGTTGTATTGGTAAACTGAAAAACGGCAAGTCTCCTGGTAGTGACAACATCATTAATGAATATATAAAATGTACACAAGACTTACTCTGCCCTTTATATGTTGAACTATTCAATAAGATCCTTGACACAGGTGTCTTTCCATCGGAGTGGCTCACTGGCGTTATAATACCTCTTTATAAAAACAAGGGAGACGTTAATGATGCAAATAACTACCGAAGTATTACCCTTTTGAGCTGTATGGGGAAATTGTTTACGTCCATTCTTAACGACAGTCTCAAACAGTATTCCGACGATCAAAACATCATCAATGAAACACAAGCAGGCTTTCGTGAGGAATATTCCACACTGGATCATATCTTTTTACTCAAGTGCGTTGTTGACTTGTTTCAGTGGAAAATGATGAAATTATTTTGTTTATTTATTGACTATGAAAAGGCTTTTGACATGGTATGGAGGGAAGGTCTATGGTTTAAACTTGTAAATAATAATGCTAATGGTAAGATACTGAATGTTATTCGTAGTATGTATTTTAATGTCAAGTCATGTGTAATGGTAGGCCAACAGTTGTCTGAAACATTTACCTGCAATATGGGAGTGAGGCAAGGTGGAAACCTATCACCATTGTTATTCGCTTTCTATGTTAATGACCTGCAGGGAAAACTTATAGAGTATAATTGTAGCTATCTTAATTTCAATGACCTTGTAAACACGTATCTCAGATTATTGGTGATTATGTACGCAGATGATACTGTTATTTTGTGTGATAGCGAGCAAAACATGAAGGTAGCTTTAGTATCACTTCACAGGTATTGTTTAGAGTGGAAATTAAAGGTAAATTGTAGTAAAACTAAAATAGTAATTCTCAGTAGGGGTAGAGTTGCAACCAGTAATTACAATTTCAAGGTTGGTGAGGAGGAAATAGAGGTAGTAAGAGAATATAAACACCTGGGTGTATTGTTCAGTTATAATGGACGGTTTAGGAAAGGGCAACTAGAACTTAAAGACCACGCAACTAAGGCCATGTATCCACTGATTGGGACTTCTAGAAAATATGATTTGCCATTTGATATACAATTAGAAATGTACAATAGTATGGTGGTGACAGTTGCGACTTACGCTTGCGAAATATGGGGTTATGACATTATAAGGGAACTGGAATCTTTACAGATGAGGTATCTTAAATATGTAATGTATGTACATAGGTATACAAGTACGGACATTGTATATGGGGAGTCAGGAATGTATCCACTGGAAATATGTATAAAATGCAGGATGATAAATTATTGGTCAAGGTTAATTACGGGAAAAAATACTAAGCTGAGTTACGTTATGTACACATGTTTATTGCACTTACATATGTCTGGTACTTTTATATCGCCATGGTTGGACTGTATAAGACGTATATGTATTGAATGTGGTCTGTCAGGTGTATGGCAGTCACAAACCATCAACAATGTTAAGTGGTTTAGGAAGACTGTTGAGCAGAGGTTGAAAGATTTATGCATATCAACTTGGTATAGGAATATAACAACAAAAGGCATATGTAGTAGTTACTGTATGTATAAAGAAATTTATGAGATTGAGGATTACCTTGTTAAACTAAGTAAAACAAACCGTATTAATAAAAGTAAGTTTCGCACAGGAAGTAACCGATTACCAGTTGTTAGTGGTAGGTGCCGTGATATTAGAAGAGAAGAACGGTATTCTGATAAATGTAATGGTGAACAAATAGGGGATGAATATCACGTTATGTTTAAATGTGAAAATCAAGATGTTATACAGCTGAGAAACAAGTACATACCAGAGCATTACAGAGTAAATCCAAATCACAGAAAATATGTTAAAATGATGCAAAGCAAAAATGTGCACATGCTAAGCAATTTGGCTCAGTTTATTAAATTAGTTCTGAGGCTGTTTAGATAAAGACTTAATGATATAACTTGTTATACAGGGGCTGTGCTCCATACTTTTTTTTTGTAAAAGTCTGAGCAATATATGCATTCTATTATATTATATTCACACACACACACACACACACACACACACACACACACACACACACACACACACAGCCCTGCAAGCTACACTGAACTTGTCATCATGGAGAATACTTACGCGCCGTGTCACATCCTATCCTTGAATGAGGAATCCTTGGTCTCGTAACCTGTTGGACCGTCCATCACACGCACCCTTTGCCTCCTTGTGCTCGGAGTGGCGGTGTTTCTTGAGTTTTTTTTCTTTTCCCTCATATTCTCTTGTGTTTTCTGTGTATGTGTCTAGAGGGCATGGATGAGAAACGTATTGTCAGACACTTTCGGCTTTAAACATCATTTGCTTCCAAAGGCCAAGTGGCTCGTATTTCTAGTCGCTTTCGGCTCTCACAGCAACTATCTCCAGAGGACACAGAGGAGATTACTTGGGTTTTCATAAGTGTTTTTCAGTTTTTTTTTTTTTCGTTTTGCCTATGGCACCAGTAAGCTTTCTTGGTGGGCCATGGTGGTCGTCCCCAGTCCGTAATGACGCAGGGAAGTGTTTATAGTTGCGCCATCTTGCTTGGCTCTTGCTGCTACCCCTCGGAGCTCATCTTTGAGTCTCTTTTAGAGAGAATCTAGAGTCCGTTGATAGGCGGCCTTCAGGACAGCATGTGGGTAGTCTTAGGCCACTCGGCGATGACTATAAAATTGCCAGCTTGGTTGTAGCAGCGGGCGTGACAAACTTTGTCCTCCTGGACCCCGCGCCTGAACGCTGACCACTCAGCCACAGCCTCCCATGGTGCAAAGCCTTGTCAAACTATCAGTAGGCTCATAAAACTACCTGTGAAAAGACTAACACAACCTCTACAAAAACCTTATCTTATATGTGTGTTTAAAGCCCGCAACGTTTAAGAGTATGGCCAGTGAGGGACAGCCTTATGCCAGCGCGGACACCTTGGGAGCACTTTAGGTTTTTCATTGGTCGGGTTCTCATGAGTGTTTTAGCGTTAATGGTGCAGAAGCCTTGTCAAACTAACACTAGGCTCATAAAACTACACATGGAAATGTTAACAGATCCTCAAGAAAAGTCTTACCAAATGTTTAAGAGAATAATGGGCCAGTGAGGGAAGACCTAATGCACGCGCGGACACCTTGGGATCACTTTAGGGGCAGCCCGCGGCGCTGCACTCTTTGTTTACGGCCACCCGGGGTTGGTGGTTCGTGTCGGCGCGGGGGACACTCCAACCCATCGCCGTGCTGTAGTCAGTAGCCCGAATGGTAACTTCAAGTAACAGACTGTGGGACTTTGATGGTCAAGGGAGTTGTTGTTGTTGTTGTTGTAAATGTAGTTGTTGTATGTATCTACATGTCTGTCTATGTGTGTGTGGGGGAGAGGGAGAGTCTTTGTGTGTGTGTGTGTGTGTGTGTGTGTGTGTGTGTGTGTGTGTGTGTGTGTGTGTGCAGGTTTTATTATAATGAACTAACTTTGCCTCGCATCTTAACACGCGTTGAAAAACAGTTTATAAAAGACGCGAACTAATACTTCTTAAGAGGTAAAACTCCCTAAAGACGCGTCCATAGGCGAGACGAGGACACGCGCTGCAAATCCCCGCTCGGGAGTATTATAAAAAGAAACAATGAAACAGCAAATATCATGTTACGACGGTTTGTTTATCTTATTTTATCTATCTGTTTATTTATATATTTTTTCTTTTTTTATTGTTTTTAGTTTCTACTTTTATTTGGTTTTATTTGTGTATTTTTTTTTATTGTCCTATATTCTATTTTTATTTTATTTTTTATTTTATTTATTTACTTTATTTTTATTCCATTTATTTTCTTCTTCTCTTCTTTTCTTTTCTTCTATTTTTTTATGTATTTTTCTTTTGTACTAGTTGATTTTTGTTGTTGTTGGATCCTACGCAAGAAAGGCCGCACCATAATCCTTCCTCCTTGCCGTGCCCGGGGAAGGTAGAAGCGAAAGTACAATCGCCATAAGCTACTTAGTCTCGCTGTGTGTTGTGCCGGGCCGGCGGTGTGCTGCGTTGGGCGGACAAAGTAATAACGGCGGCGGGGAGGCAGCCTCGCAGCGGGCGGCAAATAAGTGTTGGTAAGGTAAAGTTGGGAGCATACGCTACAGCTGCGCGTGGCGGCGGTGCTCATCTCCGTCCCGTTGGCCCTTTGAGCGTGTGGGGGGAGAGAACCATTAACCCGACGCAGGGCCAGTGTGACATCCAGGTTACCACAGTTTACCTTCCCAGAGGGTCCCCAGGTAACATTTATCGACCAACCCGAAACATGAACAGCTGGGTGGGCTGCACGCTGACAGTCCAGGCCGGGATTCAAACCCAGGCCCGCAGATTCATAGTCATGGGTTTAAAATTCTCATCGTGGATTATGAAGAGGAGCGGAGTGAAACAGGACAGGAAATATAGAAAACAAGAAACCCTTAATTAATAGTAGTAAATTGACGTCGTTTATTAGAGTAAAGAAGGCAGGACTAAAAAAGAGGAGCATCATTCGAACTCTGAGGTTTAGTAATTTTTTCATCGTGGATTTATCAAGAGGAACGGAATGAAACGGAACAGGCAGAATACAGAACAAGAAATCCTAACTGATAGCAGTAAATTGACGTTTAAAAGCTACGAAGAAAAAGATAAAAGAAGGCCTTGCCATGATTTAGAATTCAGAGGTTTAATATTTTTTCATCAAGAATCAAGATATCCGTACATGGAATTTCAATTAGTCTTTAATATATAGTAGTAAATTGACGTCCTCTTATACAGTAAAGAGGGCAGGACTAAAAGAACAATAGGAGCATGATTTCAAATTCTAAGGTTTAATAATTTTTGTCGTAGATTTATGAGGAGGAAAGGAATGGCCCACGATCAAGAAACACATACAGCCCCAAAACGCTTCTAATTCCCCGTATTAAATGGACGTTTCATCTGTGACTCGATTTCCAACTCCAAGTAAAACTAGATAGCCGCGCCCTGTGACCAGCGAGTGTAATTCGTGGCTCCGGTTTTACGTCCCTTTGTGTGACAGGCGGCGACACTTTCCCCTTGATGTGGCGGCCGTGGCTGTGTCTCTATCTGGCGGCCGGGTCTGTGGTCGGTGCTATCAGACGCTTCCTCCTCTCACATCAACAATTTCCAATGGTCAGAGAGAGGATCTATCGGGTTCTAATAAGTGTTTTAAAGTTCACGGTACAAAAGATGGGTCAAACTACCGCCAGGGACATAAAACTACCCCTGGAAATGGCGTAAGCTCCTACGAAAGCCTTGTCAAATATGTGTTTTAAAATATGGTCCTGTGTCTCCATCTAGCGGTGATATCTGGCGGCCGAGGTGGAGTTGGCGCCGTGCTCTGTGTGTGTGTGTGTGTGTGTGTGTGTGTGTGTGTGTGTGTGAAGTTCAAGGGCAGCACCCTGCCTGGTCAAACTCTTTCGTCTCTGCCTATCAACATCTACCTTTCCTTCCTGCTGGAAGTATGCCTTTGTACAGCCTGTGCCTAAGAAGGGTGACCGTTCCAATCCCTCAAACTACCGCCCTATAGCTTTACTTTCCTGTCTATTTAAAGCTTTTAAATCAATCCTTAACCGTAAGATTCACATGCTCCTTTCCACTTCTTTCCTTCTATCTGCTCGACAGTATGGATTGCGCACGGGGAGTTCTACTGGCTTTCTTCTTGCTCTCTCAACTGACTCTTGGTCATCCTCTCTAGCCGTTTCGGTGAAACTTTCTCAGTTGCGCTAGACATATCGAAAGCCTTCGATAGAGTCTGGCACCAGTCTTTGCTTTCTAAACTGCCCTCTTCGGATTCTATCCTCTCTCCGTTCCTTTATCTTCAGTTTCCTTTCCGGCCGTTCTATCTCTGCGGTGGTAGACGGTCACTGCTCTTCCAAAACCTATCAACAGTGGCGTTCCACAGGGCTCTGTCCTATCACCCACTCTCTCTTGTTATTCATCAATGATCTTCTTTCCATAACAAACTGTCCTGTCCACTCATACGCCGACGACTCCACTCTGCATTATTCAACTTCTTTCAATAGAAGACCATCGCAACAGGAAGTACACGACTCCAGAGTGGAGGCTGCAGAACGCTTAACCCCAGACCTTGCTATCATTTCCGATTGGGGCAGAAGGAACCTTGTGTCCTTCAATGCCTCAAAACTCAATTTCTCCACCTATCAACTCGACACAATCTTCCAAACACCTATCCCCTATTCTTCGACAACACTCAGCTGTCACCTTCTTCAACACTAAACATCCTCGGTCTATCCTTAACTCAAAATCTCAACTGGAAACTTCATATCTCCTCTCTCGCTAAATCAGCTTCCTCGAGGTTGGGCGTTCTGTATCGTCTCCGCCAGTTCTTCTCCCCGCGCAGTGGCTCTCCATATACAGGGGCCTTGTCCGCCCTCGTATGGAGTATGCATCTCACGTGTGGGGGGGCTCCACTCACACAGCTCTTCTGGACAGAGTGGAGTCTAAGGCTCTTCGTCTCATCAGCTCACCTCCTTCTACTGATAGTCTTCTACCTCTTAAATTCCGCCTTGATGTTGCCTCTATTTCTATCTTCTATCGATATTCCCACACTGACTGCTCTTCTGAACTTGCTAACTGCATGCCTCCCCCCCTCCCGCGGCCCCGCTGCACACGACTTTCTACTCATGCTCATCCCTATACTGTCCAAACCCCTTATGCAAGAGCTAACCAGCATCTTCACTCTTTCATCCCTCACGCTGGTAAACTCTGGAACAATCTTCCTTCATCTGTATTTTCTCCTGCCTATGAATTGACCTCTTTCAAGAGGAGGGTATCAGGAAACCTCCTCCCGAAATTGACCTCTTTCGGCCACCTCTTTTGATTCTTTTTGGGAGCAGCGAGCAGCGGGCTTTTTTATTATTGTTTTTTTGTGTGTGCCTTTGAGCTGTCTCCTTTGTTGTAAAAAAAAAAAAAAAAGTTGTATGGATTTTGTATTAAAGTGTACCAAACCAGGTTAATGATACACACACACACACACACACACACACACACACACACACACACACACACACACACCAGAAGCCAGGCACGCGTGATGTTCGGGAAATGTTCTAATCGTGTTCGCATCTTGTCGGGGGGTCGGAGTCTGTCACCCGGCTTGTTCAGAATAGCTCCCGACAAGTCAGCTTACAGGTTCACAGCGGCGGAACTTAGCCTGAACAAGTTCCCGACGTGGAGACACACACCTAACCTTACTCTCGAAAAGTTCACACGAGAGGAGGAGGAGGAGGAGGAAGAAGAAGAAGAAGAAGAAGAAGAAGAAGAAGAAGAAGAAGAAGAAAAGAAAAGAAAAGAAAGGAATGAGCAAAAACATGGAAACATGGACTAGCAGGCAGCAGAAAGCCTGTTGGCTCATTATAAGGCTGCCTGCTTTCAGTGATTTAATCAATCCGTTAGTCGTAGGAGTGGCTTGCAGGGAAGGATTAAAGCACTTGTGTACCTACTCTTGGATACGTTCAGTTCACCCCCGATGCAGCAAAGTGGCGATCAATGCGTTTCTTGAAGGAGTTGATTGTCTCTGCGCTAACTACTTATACAGGAAGGCTGTTCCAGTGGCGAACAACTCTTTTCGAGAAATAACTCCTGCCGATGTCGGTATTGCATCGCTTTGCTTGAATTGTTTTTCCATTGTTTCTTGTCCTCGGGTTTCTTTGTGGTGTGAAGAGTTTGGAGTGATCAGCATTGCTGAGCTTGTTCAGAAGGAGGAGGAGGAGGAGGAGGAGGAGGAGGAAGGAAGGAAGGAAGGAAGGAAGGAAGAAGGGAGGGAAGGAAAAAGAACACACACACACACACACACACACACACACACACACACACACACACACACACACACACACACACACACACACACCTGACAGTTGTATGGTTAATTATAGTTATAAGATTATGTATTATGTATGTATTATGTATTGTGTCTATGGTTATGTGTATATTATTATTGGTGCTCCCATCTCTCGTAATAACGTACTTTGGAAGGAGATAAAACATGTTATAACACGTTTTAATCACCTAGAATTTGTCTTTCCAGGTGAGTGATGCAAGGTGTGAGGGTGTGGAGGCAGCGGATGTGGGTAAGTGTTAATGGTGTGCTGTGTGGTTGATTGGGAGGAGGTGGAGGATCAGGAGAAGGAAGAAAAAGAAGAAGAAGAAGGAGGAGGAGGAATAGGTGGAGGTGGGGGTGGAGCTGGAGGAAAAGGGAGAGGAAGAGGAAGAGGAGGAGGAATACATAGGAATACATAGGAAGAACAGACACCAGAAGACCTATCGGTCTATGTCTGTTTACTACCGCTACTACTAGTAATCTACGTGTGGAAGGACAGGACAGAAAAGATGAAGGCTCCCACCCACCTCTCTCCCTCCGGCAACGTGCCGGCAGGAAATAGTTAGAAGAGAACACCATGTACCTTTAAGGAAGAAAGGGACATGGAAATTTTACAGTAAAGAGAGAAATAAGAGGAAATTACTACCCTTAACTTACACTACTGGTAACCTAAGCTGTGGGGGAAAACGACTTCATCACATAAGAACATAAGAACATAGAAACACAGGGAGACTGGAAGAGGCCGAGTGGCCTACACAGGGCAGCCCCAGAATCCCCCCTAATACTCACGATGGGTGAGGTGTAGTTTCAGGGGCACAGGTGGAGGCTTGATCCTCATTTTACCGGCGGTACTATGCACGCACCAGTACCCTGTCACCTTACTGCACCCACACCTCACTCCACCTGTCATGCGGACATTAACTGTTGCTTTACTCTATTGTTAACTTACGCTACCCTCAATCTAGGTTGTGAGGGAGAATAATATGGATTTAGGTTGAGGTCTTTCTGCAATCTGTCTGAAAACATGCGAAGAAGGGTCAGTATAATCTTATATCCCTGAAGTACTTATCCAATGAAGACTTGAAGCTATTGATACTCTGTGCGCTAACTACTGACGGTGGGAGTCTATTCCAGTGATCGACGACTCTATTATTGAAAAAAACTTCTGCGCACCAATGTGTTACATCGGTCTCCCTTTAACTTCATACCGTTGCTGCGTGTTATTGTGTTGGTGTCTCACTGAAATAGACTATCTGGGTAAATGTTGTCGAATCCATTAAGGATTTTGAACACTTCAATTAAGTCCCCTCTCATCCTTCGCTTTTTTAGGGAAAAAATATCTTAACGCTTTAAACGCTCGTCATATGGCAAATTTCGGAGCGCTGGAATTTGTTTGGTTGCTCGTCGCTGTATCTTTTCTAGCAAAACTTGATCTTAGATATAGTTCGGTGACCAGAACTGAACGGCGTATTCTAGGTGTGGTCTTACAAATGCTAAATATAATCTCTTCATAAGTTCGGGTGATTTATAATCGAAGTTTCTTGAGATTAATCCTAACATCATATTGGCTTTTTTACTCGCTGCAGAACATTGATCACTCATTTTAAGAGTGTTACTGATAATGACACCAAGATCTTTTTCTTGTTTTACTTCGCTGAGCTCATGCCCTTGAATCTGATATTTAAAGTTAGGATTTTTTTCACCTATGTGCATTACTTTACATTTATCTACGTTAAAACTCATTTGCCATTTTTCGCTCCAGTCGGCAAGTCTTATTAAGTCTGATTGAATATTCTCGCAACTTTGACTGTTCATTACCGTACCTCCTAATTTGGTGTCGTCGACGAATTTGGCTACTTTTGATAGGATATCAGTTTCTAAGTTGTTCATGTAAATTATGAATAGTGTTGGCCCCAGGACCGAACCTTGGGGCACGCCACTGGTAACGGGTTGCCAATCCGATGCTTCACCGTTAAGAACTACACGTTGTTCTCTGTCGGTGAGCCAGTCATGAATCCACGCACATAGATGGTCGTTAATACCGTGGGAACGCAGTTTAGAAATAAGCCTAACGTGAGGAACTTTATCAAACGCTTTCTGAAAATCTAAGTAAATTACGTCATATGGGCTTCGGGCGTCCCAACATGTATAAACATCGTTGAAAAAGGTTAATAGGTTGTTAAGGCAAGACCGACTATTTCGAAATCCATGCTGACTCTCAGTTATCAAATCATTTGTTTCAAGGAAAGTGATCATTTTGTCCCTGATTATTTTTTCGAATAGTTTAATTAGGACAGACGTAAGGCTGATGGGACGATAATTACTGACTTGTTTTTTATCTCCTTTTTTTAAAGATCGGGGTAATATTGGCCTTTTTCCACTCGAGAGGCACACTGGCCTGTGCTAATGACCTGTTGAATATTAATGTTATGGGTAATTCTAGCTGTTGACTACATTCTCTCAACACGCGAGGAGATAAATTGTCGGGGACCGGAGATTTATTTGGATCTATTTACTGCAGGTACGCACGCACTTCGCTGATATCAATGTCGGTCAATGCAAGCTTATGTTCTTCAGGGCCTTGAAGAATTTTCTTCGGGGCTGAAATCGATGTCATGTTCTCTTTTGTAAATACGCTACTAAAGGTTGAATTTAGGACCGACGCCATGCCTTTATCATCACTAATCGTATTGCCACTTAATAGTAGTGGGCCGATATTATTATTAACAGTTTTTTTTGTTTCATA
Source organism: Eriocheir sinensis (assembly GCF_024679095.1). Lineage (NCBI taxonomy): Eukaryota > Metazoa > Arthropoda > Malacostraca > Decapoda > Varunidae > Eriocheir > Eriocheir sinensis. The sequence goes on from NW_026111984.1 coordinate 166,267, forward strand.
TGTAACTGAAAAATAACCTGGGATTTTTCTTAGCATCGAGTGATATTTTCATCTCATAATCGCGTTTCTGTTTTCTGATTTTCCTTTCGCACTCTCTTGACATTGATGTAATTAGTATGATCCTGTGAATTATGTGACAGTTTATATTTCTTATACAGTTTTCTTTTTTCGACGATGATTTTTTGTAGATAATTATTCATCCACAACGGTTTTTGATTATCAGTCCTTCGTGGCTTGAGTGGAATGAATTTATTTACACTCGCTGTGATTTGTACAGTAAAACGATTATACATTTCTTGAACGCTGACGTTGTTGAGCAAATGATTCCAATTTACTGAAGCCAGTTCTCTTTTTAGGTCCATAAAATTTGCTTAACTATAATTAGGTATTAAGAGTGAGTTTGCTCGTGCTTTTGTTTCAATATTCAAAGCACATCTTATTATGTTGTGGTCGCTGCTTGCAAATGGCTCACCTACCTCACAGGTAGTTATGAGATGACTATCGGTCGCGAGGATTAAATCAAGAATATTATTTCCGCGTGTCGGCATGGTAACAGTTTGATTAAGAAATTAATTTTGTGCAAAGTTAATTAATCTCTCGCCTTCTCTGTCGCCAGAAAGTGTATTCCAGTTAACGGAGGGGTTATTGAAGTCACCGCATATTATTGCATTTTATTTCTGATAACGCTGTTTATCTCTGCGTAGAGATTTCCATCAATGTCTTCATTTGATTTAGGAGGTCGGTAAATTACGCCCAGAACATACTTTTCATTATTGATCGTTGCTTGTACATACAATGAATCATAAGCCTCTGTTTCGGCAATGTTTAGCTGAATGACTTCTAAATTATTTTTCGCATATATTATTACACCTCCTCCTTTTTTGTGTAAATCGACACTTAGTAAACGCTTTGTAACCATTTACAGCTACTTCACCTAAGTGATGTTTATCGAGCATATTCAGCCATGTTTCCGTGATCAAAATGAAGTCGGGTTTTTCAGTAAGTGCATGTATTATCAAGTGGCTACGCTTCTGAATGATGCTACGGCCATTTACGTAAAAGATGTTTAATTTATTCGTCGAGTGTGCGCCATCTATCAACTGTAGTTTCAATGGAATTGCGCGTCAGACCTGACTACCCTCAATTACCCCTACCTCACCAACCACCTGCGTGGCTGTTGACCTCACTGCTACCTCAGTACCCATCACCTGTGGGTCTGGTGACCTGACATCCTGCGCAGTACTGTACACCTGCGGCCTGACCTCACTATCAGGGTGTGGTTTCCTCCCGGCTAAGCCGGAAGCTACCTCACCACGTTGCTGCACCTGTCTTAGCTCTTTCGAAATTTCCTCCTCTAACACTCTGCCTAGCCTCGCCTTGCCCACACAATTTAGATGAAGGCCATCGTTAGCAAACAGGCTTCTGTCATGAATAAAATGATCCCATACGTCCACAAACATGACTCCCTTACTACTACACTTGTTAGAATCGGTGCAGAGGAGGATGACTAAGATGATTCAGGGGTTGAGAAACTTGCCATACGAGGAAAGACTCAAACAGTTAAACTTGCATTCTCTAGAAAGGCGAAGGGTGCGTGGAGACATGATCGAGGTTTATAAATGGATGAAGGGCTTTAATAAGGGAGACATTCATAAGGTTTTGTTGGTAAGAGAACCGGTAGGACACGAAGTAATGGGTTTAAACTGGATAAATTCAGATTCAACAGGGACATAGGATTGTGGATGAGTGGAATAGGCTTAGCAGTCATGTGGTGAGTGCCAATACAATTGTCACATTCAAAAATAGACTAGATAAATTCATGGACAGCGATATTAGGTGGGGTTAGATACACGGGAGCTTAGGATCAAAGGAACTGCCTTGTACAGGCCTACCGGCCTCTTGTAGACTCCTGCGTTTTTATGTTCTTATGTTCTTATGTACACAAATCCTTGACACGTTCGTTAATCCCCAGCATTCTACTGAGAATGAGGGAGTTAACATCATGGCGGGGGAGCAAACCACACACTACAGAACGTCTCCTGCTTTCTCTTAGTTTTCCGACAAATTTCCTATATTTGTCTACAATTTCCTCTGATCTACCTTTCGCTACATTGTTTGTTCCTACCACGTAGACAAACATTGTCTCCTCTGAGGTAGTAGCGACTAAGTCGTCAACCTTCTCAGCTACGTCCTCAATTCTGGTTCCTGGGAAGGAGGAGGAGTACAAAGTACAAAGGAAAAGCAAACAGCAACAGACCTCTTGGTCCTAACTAGGCTGTTTGTTGTTGCTACCAACTACTCTAATCTACGAGTCAGAGACACAGGACAGCAAAGGCGAAGGCTCCTCCCCTCCCACCAGTCCCTCCAGCCGAGGCTGGCATGGAAAGGAAGAATACCATATAATATAGAAAAACTACAATGGAATTTTACATGGACAGAAGGAAGATCATACACGACAACTAAGCTAACACTACTCTCTGTTAGACCGGAGCAAAATAGCGGATGTTCGGGTTAGCATCTAAATATTTGTCCAGTCGGTTTGTGAACGTGCAAATAGCGACGTTTCGAGGCAGACCATTCCATACATTGATGACACGGTTGAAGAAGAAGTGCTTTGATTCACTTGAGTTGAAACGCTTCCTCGTTATTTTGTATCCATTGTTTCTTGTTACACTTGATTGAAAGACTGTAAAATAATCATGAACATTAACGTTGTCGAATCCCTTGAAAATTTTAAACTCATCTAGAAGGTCACCTCTCAGCCTGTGCTTTGATAAGCTGAATAAGTTAAGTTCTTTAAGTCTGTCTTCGTACGGTTTATTTCGCAGTCTAGGGATCATTTTCGTGGCTCGACGCTGCCCCTCTCGAGTTTATCAATATCCTTTCTGTAATAGGGAGACCAAAACTGAACGCAATACTCAAGATGTGGGCGAACTAGCGAATTGTACAATGTCAATATTACTTTTTCTGATTTGTGTTCAAATGTACGACCAATAAATCCGATCAGTTTGTTGGCAGTTTTTACTACTTCTGTGCAATGTTGACTCAGTTTGAGATCGTTCGAAATTATTACTCCGAGATCTTTTTCTTTGTTGGCTTCAGAGAGTTGCACTCCGTTAATTTGATTATGAATACGATCGTTGTTGATTCCGATATGCATAACCTTGCACTTTTCAATATTGAAATGCATTTGCCATGTTCGTGCCCAACTACTTAAACGTTCGAGATCAGCTTGGAAGTGTTCTTTATCCATTGTCGTAGTGACTCTGCTGGCTATTTTTGTGTCGTTGGCAAATTTCGATATTTTACACGATAGCCCCTCGTCAATGTCATTTACGTACACTAAAAACAGAACAGGTCCTAACACCGACCCCTGTGGAACACCGTTTCTGACATCTCGCCAGTCAGATGATATACCATTCATAACAACTCTGTTTACGGTCGGTAAGCCAGTCTTTGAGCCAATTATGAATATTACCAGGTATACCGTGAGCTTGCAATTTACTGAGGCGGTTGTGAGGGACTTTGTCAAATGCTTTCTGAAAATTCAAATATACAATGTCTACTTATTGACTTTCATCGTATACATTAAAGATGTAGTTGAAAAAATCGAGAAGGTTAGTCAAACAGGAACGTTTGTTTCGAAAACCATATTGCGAATCCTTAATTAGTCTGCTATCTTAAAAAAACTTTACCATTTTTTCGCGAATGATTGTCTAAAATTTTGCACCCGATTGACGTTAGAATGATCGGTCGATAATTACCTAGTTGGGACTTATCGCCTTTTTTAAAGATAGGAGTTATGTTAGCGAGTTTCCATTCTAGTGGCACTTATCCTGTGTTTAGCGACTTTGAGAATATGCTCAAGAGGGGCTTGCTGATCTGATGTTTTGCCTCTTTAAGAATACGCGGGGATATTTTATCAGGGCCGGGCGTTTTGTTTACTTTGATATTGTCGATGATTCGTACTGTATTACTTTCTACAGTGTCGCTAATACTACTCAAGGATGTGTCATCAATATATCTAGGGCCTTCCGGTTGCCTTTCGGATAAGATTTCTTCTGTAAAAACGGAGGCAAAAAAATCATTCAATATGTTAGCGATATCTTTATCATCATTCCTGGATTCGCCATTTACAGTTGCTATTGGGCCAATACTGGTGGTGAAAACTTTTTTATTTCTTACGTAGGCAAAAAAATCTTTAGGATTTGCTTTAGGAGGAGGAGGAGGAGGAAGAGGAGGAAGAGGTGGAGGAGGAGGAGAGGAGGACAACATAAATAGGAAATTATTAAACGCTTTTCGTGTGTGTGTGTGTGTGTGTGTGTGTGTGTGTGTGTGTGTGTGTGTGTGTGTGTGTGTGTGTGTGTATTTCTGTACACACATTTTTTCGCAGCTTCAAAACTTTCCCAAATTTCAACTTTTTTCTGTCTTTTCGGCACCGAACAAAAGATTGATATCACCAAAACTTTCCCTCACTGTCAGCGCCTTCGTATTTTTTTCTTTTCCTTCGCATTTTGTCTTTCCCTTAACTTAATTCGAAGGTCGCCACCCCTGCTCTGACCTCACCTGACCTCACCTGACCTCACCCTCAATATCCGTTCTTGGCTCAGAGTTTTCCCGGCAAGAATAATATAGACGAATCGAAGCATCTCTCTCTCTCTCTCTCTCTCTCTCTCTCTCTCTCTCTCTCTCTCTCTCTCTCTCTCTCTCTCTCTCTCTCTCTCTCTCTCTCTCTCTCTCTCTCTCTCTCTCTCTCTCTCTCTCTCTCTCTCTCTCTCTCTCTCTCTCTCTCTCTCTCCCCCGTGCGATGGTTCTGTCCCAGGTATTAAAAATCTTCAATATCGAGTTTTCAAGCCTGACCCTTCCGGCGCTGTACCTTGCAAGTCCCCGATCAAACCTTTCCGTCTTTACGTATCAAATATCGTTTTTCTCGTGCTGGAAATTAGTTATACACACCCGTAACCTCAGAACAAGCTTCCTATATTTTAACAATGGGCAGCAGTGATATCGTTCTGTCATTTGTCCGCAATGAAGTGTTTCCCATGTGGTACTGGTGTGCTGGATATCCCGTCCCAAGATGCATGACTTTACATTTATCTTCATTGAATTGTAGCAGCCATTTTCTGTTCCATTTCTGTAGCTTGGTGAGGTCTTCTAGTAGGAAATTCACAGTCAAGGGGTTAATATTGTACGCCAGTCATTTGGGTTCATGTGGGTGGGTTGGGTTGATGCGAGAGGCGGAGGCGTCTGAGCACACCGACACACTGAGCCACACAAAAAGCTCCCTGCTACGTGCCGGCCGCAACGTTGCCAGATTCTCGTACTCAGGCTCTTATATTTGCTGATTTCCGAGCCAAAAACTGTCTCCTCCACCCCGATAACTAGATTCATTTGTAGTTATCATTGAAATGGTTAGTTGTTGGTGTTTTTTTGCAATAGTCATGGGTCAGATACTGGTAAATACGATGTTCTGAGTACGATAATCAGGCAACGGTGGTGTCAGGAGTGACAGCCTGAGACGCGTGGCTTTGAAACGCCTCTCGTCCCAGCCACCGACCCATTTTCTTAAACATTTCAGCGCCCAAGTACGCACATTTAACAAGGCTTTAGTAGGAGTCTTGAGCATTTGCAGAGATAGTTTTATGACCCTGGTAGTAGTCTGACCATTGTTCCGTGCCACTATGGTGAAAAAGCACTCCTAACAACCCGACTGATCTCCTTTCTGGCCTTTGGAAATAGTTGTGGGAGTCGGCAGCGTCTGGGAATACCGATCCAGCCTTCCTCGCCGTGCCTCGTTATGTCTCGCCGTGCCTCGCTGTGCCTCGCCGTGCCTCGCCGCTGCTGAAAGACGTCTCCTAATTTATATCTGTAACTCCGTCCGCTCTTCAGGCCGCGACAGTAACTGCGGGGACTCACTGACGCGCTGGAAAATAAAACCAAAGACTCCGAAACGAATCGCTCTCCGCTGCACTTCGGCGGGGACGGCTTCCTTTACACGAGTGAGAAGTTGTACGCTGAACGGCGGCGCGGAAAACACAATGGCCCGTATTTTCAAACCTTATGGCGCCCAGGAGCATACATTTGGCAAGGCTTTCCTAGGAGTTGTGGGCATTTCCAGGGGTAATTTATGACCCTAGTGGTAGTGTGATCATTCCTCTGTGCCATGAATGTAACAAAACACTCATTAGACCTCGACTGATCTCCTCTTCAGCCTTTGGAAATTATTGATGTGCGAGCCGAAAGCGTCTAAGAATACTGACCAATGGCAGATGCAGACGCGGAGAGGCGCTTAGGGGCGTGAGGGACGAGCCGCGGTGAATGGAGGAAAAGCTTAGAGCGTTCCTCCCGCCATCTCCTGCTTCTGTCTCTTCTTCCCTCTCTCCTTCTCTTCCTCTTCGTCCCTTCTGTCCTTCCCCCCGTCTGTTAGCTCTTACGTCACTAACTCCGTCTGTCCTTTCCTTCTTCCTTCTTCCCTTCCTCCACCTCTCCCGTCACCGCCTGCTTCTGTCTCTTCTTCCCTCCCTCCTTCTCTCCCTCTTCGTCCCTCCTCTCCCTTCCTCCGTCTGTTAGCCCTTCTTTTCTCCGCCCCTTCTCTCCCTACCTCTCTTCCTCCAGCCCTCCCGTCACCACCTGCTTCTTTCCTTCCCTTCTCTTCCTTCCCTTCCTCTCCTTCCCTCCGTTTGTTACTCCTTACGTCACTAACTCCTGTCCTTCCCTCTCTCTCTCTCCCTTCCTTCGTCTCTCCAGCCCTCCCGTGCCCATCTAGTTCTCTCTTTCCCTCCTCTGCCTACCTCCCTCCCCCCTTCCCTCCGTCTGTTAGCTCTTACGTCACTATCTCCTGTCCTTTCCTCTCTCCCTCTCTTCCTCCCTCTCTCCAACCCTTCCTTTACCACTTGCTTCTTTCCTTCCCTTCTCTTTCTCCTTTCTTCCTATCCTCCCTCCCTGCTTCTCTCCCTCCTTCCCTTCCTCCACCCTCTCGTTACCACCTGCCTCTTTCTTTCCCTTCTTTCGTCAACCCTTCCGTCACTATAACTTCTCTCCGTCCCTCCTCTCCCTCCTTCCTTTCCCTCCCCTCTCTTCCTCCTTTCCTCCAGCTCCCTCCTCCGTCTTCTCCGTCTCGTTCTCTCTTGTCCTCGTGTCTCTGGAAGCCGCCTCCTCAAGAATCAGCCGCGCCATTGGACCAACGCGGAAAGCTCTTGTTTGTAAATGACGTCATCTACCTCGCTTGTGTATGTGTGTGTGTGTGTGTGTGTGTGTGTGTGTGTGTGTGTGTGTGTGTGTGTGTGTGTGTGTGTGTGTGTGTGTGTGTGTGTGTGTGTGTGTGTGTGTGTGTGTGTGTTCCTAACGTAAATATTTTTCCCACAGCAGAATTTTCTGTTTTTCTTTATTAACGGGCGACATTTTTTACCTTTTTTTTTCCACGCCGCCAGAAAATATTATACTGACCTGCGAGGTTAGAATGTTATGTATACCTTCATTTTTTTCAATATGTGGAAGCTACACTTATACTTTTTCTTTATGGAGTGGCTTTTTCTTTTTAGTAGTCGGCGCGTGGGCTAGGGAAATACTGGTAGGGGAATAGCATATAGTCGTAAATGTTGTAGTGGTAAACCTATCCCTCAGCTCCTACAAGACACACACAGCCTAAGCTCACCGTTTTACCAGCGGACGGGATGAAAGAATGAAGATGCTGGTTAACTCTTGCATAGTATTGTAGAGTAGTAACCTCTCAAGTATAGCATCAAAGTTCAGTAGTAAGTGGTGTAGTAGTAAGTCTTTCCCTCGGTTACTACAAGACACATCACCTCAGCTCACATGATTACCAGCGGACGGGATGGAAGAATACCCAAAAATTACGAAATTAGGGCGTATATTGCAACAGAGAAACCAGATGAGGTAGCCATCACAGAGACTTGGGCCAACTCTGCACATCTAGTATCCGAACTGTCATTCCCCGGGTACGAAAGCTTCCACAAAAATCGAAACCACAAGAAAGGAGGAGTAATTTGCTACGTAAAAAGTACGCTCCCAGCCATAAAAATAGACAAACAGGATGCAGAGAATTACGATTCCGTTTATGTGGAAATAACCGCGAATAATAAGAAACTAACACTTGCGACTTGCGGCCTCCAAAACAACAGGTAGCAGACGACACTGCCCTGTACGAAGAGCTTCACTCTCTAACACAAATCAAAGAAGCAATGATAACTGGGGACTTTAATTGCCCTAACATTGACTGGGGAGAATTTACTGGAGATCAAGAGGGTAACTGGCTTATAGAAATGGTGGAGGATTCGTTCCTCACTCAAGTCGTAACTCAACCGACAAGAGAAAACAATCTGCTGGATCTGGTACTAGTAAGTAACCCCGACCTCACTCGCGACTGTGAAGTTGGTGAAAAAATTACTGGTTGCGATCACCACTTAATCCGTTTTAATGTCAACATAAGTCACAAACTAGTAGACAATCCGTCAGTGATACCAGACTACAAAAAAGCAAATTTCAACCTAGCCCGTGAGCTGCTTCCCCCTGCGACCTTGAACCCACTTAACAACGTGTGGAACGACTTCAAAGATAAGCTTTTGGGGGTAGAAAAGGCTACAGTGCCTACGAAATCCAGGCGAGTAAATGGTGCCGTAGATCCACCGTGGATGACCAGAGAAATAAAAAGGGTAGTAAACCTTGAAAAAAAGGAATTATAATCTAATGAAAGAGAATGACACGACCGAAGCCCGTACACAGTACCACACCGCCCTCAGAGCTCGTCGCACCCTTATTCGGAGTAGTAAACGCAACTGTGAATAACAAATAGCGCGCGACATCAAGACTTCACATACATCAAATTGAAAAAGAAAGTAAAATCCAATATTGGTTCCCTGACAGACGAGACTGGATCTGTAACTCTGAACAGTAAACAGATGGCCAGAATCCTCAACAGTAACTTCGCATCCGTATTCACAGTCGAGGACATCGAAACCATTCCCGAGGGCACTGACCCGCCGAGGGGGATCACGCCGCTAGAAATTGACGCAATATGCGACCAAGAAGTGAAAAAGTACTTGGACAAACTGGACACGAACAAATCAACGGGACCCGATAGTTTGTCCCCGCGGTTATGAAAAGAGCTTAAACAACAAATACTTCAACCACTCACTAATATAATTATTCAACCGGTCAGTTCAATTGAACAAGGTCCCGGAAGACTGGAAGATGGCAAACGTAACACCGATTTTCAAAAAAGGAGACAAAAGCGTTGCATTAAACTACAGGCCCATAAGTTTGACGTCAGTGGCACGAAAAATACTCGAAAAGATTATTAGAGACAAACTTGTTAAGTTTCTCGAAGACAATAATATAATCTCCGACACCCAGCATGGTTTCAGAAACAAGCGCTCCTGCCTAACAAATTTATTAGACTTCTTCCAAGGTATATATAAGAACTGGGATGCCCACATCCCCAGTGATGTTATATGCCTGGACTTTCAGAAAGCCTTCGACAAGGTACCGCACGAGTGACTCCTTAAGAAACTGCACTCGGCGGGCATTGGAGCCAATCTGATCGCGTGGATAAGAGATTGGCTCACCAGCAGAAAACAACGAGTACTACTCAACGGACAGCCTTCCGATTGGCTTCCAGTCACTAGTGGAGTGACTCAAGGGTCAGTGCTGGGACCCATTCTCTTCATGATATATATCAATGACCTAGAATCAGGACTGAAATCCACAATATCCAAATTTGCTTATGACACCAAGGTGGGTGGAAAGGCCCTCACAAAGACCGACTGCGAAATCATTCAGAAAGACCTCAATCACATTATCGAATGGTCGGAAAATTGGCAAATGTCCTTCAATGTTGACAAATGTAAAGTCATCCACATTGGGTCCAGAAATAATAACCACACATACATCATGAATGTGAAACCTCTGCAGGCGATGCAGAAGGAAAATGATCTTGGAGTCACTATCACTGTAAAAAAGCATATAACAAAGCCAACACTATGCTCGGGTTCTTAGCGAGGAACATCGAGTGTAAAACGCCAGACGTGATGCTGTCCTTGTATAACTCCATGGTAAGACCGCGCCTCGAGTAGGCAGTACAGTTCTGGTCTCCTAATTACAGAAAATACATTGTTTTACTGGAAAGGATTCAACGACGCGCCACGAAGATGATTCCAACCTTAAGGGCCCAGCCGTACGAGGAACGACTCAAGCGACTCAATCTCTTTACTTTGGAGAAAAGACGCCTACGAGGAGATATGATTCAAGTCTTCAAGTACCTGAAAAAGTTCAATAACGTCGATTACTCCAATTTCTTTCAACTGCAAACCACCTCAAGAACTAGAAATAACGGTTTACCCATTCAGTCGAGTCGATGTAACACAGACATTGGAAGGAGTTTCTTTTCAAACCGAGTCATCCGCCACTGGAACAATCTTCCTTCAGAAGTAGTAAATGCGAATACCATCAACTCCTTCAAATATAGAATCGACCGTCATTTCGCTGCGTCGGGAGTAGAGTAAACTGAATATCGAGGTGCTTTCATCTGCTCCTCAATATCGAGGTGATTTCATCTGCTCCTCAATATCGAGGTGATTTCATCTGCTCCTCAATATCGAGTTGCTTTCATCTGCTCTTCAAGCCCCAAGTGGCTGTCGAGCAGATTAAATCACCCAAGTGGGCGACCTCGTAATGAGCCAATAGGCTTTCTGTTGCCTGCATTTCATGTTTCCTCCTCTTCCTCCTCCTCCTCCTACTCCACTCTTTCTCTTCCTCCCTCTTCTTTCACTCACGGCTGTTTTCCTCACTTTTCCCCTGGTTTCCTCCCTTTTCTTTCCTTCCTTCATTTCTTTCCCTCCAGTTCGTGTACACGCGCGCTCACAATTTTTTAGGGCAGGCGGCGTGCTTATGAAGGCTGTCAAATATAAGGAAGCCTGTGATCTCGAGTTAAAAAATGAGGAGCGGGAAAAGGGTAGGTAGAAAGAGAAGGAGGAGGAGGTGGAATACACAGGAATGCATAGGAAGAACAGACACCAGAAGACCTGTCGGTCTATGAGGAGGGTGTCTGTTTAAGTTGGACTGCTCACGATGGGGTGAGATGTAGTTTCAGGGGTTACCGATAGAGGCTTGATCTTCGTTTACCTTCGGTACAGGGGTACGCTCCAGTATCCTGTTAACTTTACTGTTCCCACCTCACTGCCTGAAACATATGAAAAGGGTCAGTAAAATCTTATATCCCTGAAATACTTATCCAATGAAGACTTGAAGCTATTAATACTCTGTGCGCTAGCTACTGGCGGTGGGAGTCTATTCCAGTGATCGACGACTCTATTATTGAAATAACTTCTGCGCGCCAATGTGTTACATCGGTTTCCCTTTAACTTCATACCGTTGCTGCGTGTTATTGTGTTGGTGTCTCTCTGAAATAGACTGTCTGGGTTAATGTTTTCGAATCTATTAAGGATTTTGAACACTTAAATTAAGTCCCCTCCTACTCTTCGCTTCTTTAAAGAAAACATATCTAAACGCTTTAAACGCTCGTCATACTTCAAGTTACGGAGCGCTGGAATTTGCTTGGTTGCTCGTCGCTGTATCCTTTCTAGCAAACTTGATCTTTTATATAATTCGGTGACCAGAACTGAACGGCGTATTCTAGGTGTGGTCTTACAAATGCTAAATATAATCTCTTCATAAGTTCGGGTGATTTATAATCAAAGTTTCTTGAAATTAATCCTAGCTTCATATTGGCTTTTTTTACTAGCCGCAGAACATTGATCACTCATTTTAATAGTGTTACTGATAATGACACCAAGATCTTTTTCTTGTTTTACTTCGCTGAGCTCATGTCCTTGAAGCTGATATTTAAAGTTAGGATTACTTTACATTTATCTACGTTGAAACACATTTGCCATTTTTCGCTCCAATCGGAAAGTCTTATTAAGTCTGATTGAATGATCTCGCAATTTTTACTGTTCGTTACCGTACCTCCTAATTTGGTGTCGTCGGCGAATTTGGCTACTTTTGACAGGATATCAGTCTCTAAATCGTTCACGTAAACTATGAATAGTGTTGGCCCCAGGACCGAACCTTGGGGCACGCTACTGGTTACGGGTTGCCAGTCGGATGCTTCACCATTAAGAACTACACGCTGTTCTCTGTCGGTGAGCCAGTCATGAATCCACGCACACAGATGGTCACTAATAGTGGGGGAACGCATTTTTTAAATAAGCCTAACGTGGGGAACTTTATCAAACGCCTTCTGAAAATCCAGGTAAATTACGTCATATGGGGCTCGGGCGTCCCAACTTGAGTAAACGTCGTTGAAAAAAGTTAATAAGTTGGTAAGGCAAGATCGATTACTACGAAATCCATGCTGATTATCAGTTATCAAATCATTTGTTTCTAGGAAAGTGATCATTTTATCCCTGATTATTTTTTCGAATAATCCAATTAGGACGGACGTAAGGCTGATAGGACGATAATTACTAGCTTGTTTTTTATCTCCTTTTTTAAATATGGGGGTAACATTGGCTTCTTTCCACTCTAGAGGCAGACTAGCCTGTGCTAATGATTTGTTGAACATTAACGTTTTGGGTAATTCTAGTTTTTGACTACATTCTCTTAACATGCGAGGAGATAAATTGTCGGGGCCCGGAGATTTATTTAAATCTATTTTTTGCAGGTACGCACGCACTTCACTGATATCAATTTCGGTCAACGCAAACGTATGTTCTTCAGGACCTTGAAAAATAGTCCTTGGGGCTGGGGTCGATGTCACGTTCTCTTTTGTGAATACGCTACTAAAGGTTGAATTTAGGACCGATGCCATGCCTTTGTCATAATTAATCGTGTCGCCATTTACTAATAGTGGGCCGATATATTTTTTTACAGTTTTTTTCCTTCTTATGTAACTGAAAAATAATCTGGGATTTTTCTTCGCATCAAGTGATATTTTCATCTTATACTAGCGTTTCTGTTTTCTGATTTTCCTTTCGCACTCTCTCTTGATATTGATATAATTAGTATGATATTGTGAAGTGTGTGACACTTTATATTTCTTATACAGTTTTCTTTTTTCGAGGATGATTTTCTGCAGGTAATTATTCATCCATAACGGCTTTTGATTCTCTGTCCTTCGTGGCTTGAGTGGGACGAATTTATTTACGCTCGCTGTGACTTGTGCAGTAAAACGATTATACCTTTCTTGAACGCTGACGTTATTTAGCAAATGATTCCAATTTACTGAAACCAATTCTTTTCTTAGGTCCGTAAACTTTGTTTTACTATAGTTAGGCATTAGGAGTGAGTTTTCTCGTGCTTTTGTTTCAATATTTAGAACGCATCTGATTATGTTGTGGTCACTGCTTACAAATGGCTCGCCGACCTCACAGGCGGTTATGAGGTGGCTGTCGGTCGTGAAGGCTAAATCCAGAGTGTTATTTCCTCGCGTCGGCGCGGTAACTGTTTGATAAAGAAATGTATCTTGCGCAAAATTTATTAATCTAGCTTCCCTGTCGGCAGAGAGTGCAGACCAGTTAACAGAGGGGTTATTGAAGTCGCCGCATATTATTGCATTTCTGTTTCTGATAATTTTATTTATCTCTGCGTAGAGATTTCCATCAATGTCTTCATTTGATTTTGGAGGTCGGTAAATTACGCCAAGAACATACTTTTCATTATTGATCGTCGCTTGTACATACAATGAATCATAAGCCTCTGTTTCGGTTGTGTTAAGTTGAATGACTTCTAAATTACTTTTAGCATATATTATTACACCTCCACCTTTTTTTGTGTGTAGACGACACTTAGCAAACGCGTTGTAACCATTGATAGCTACTTCACTTAACTGATGCTTGTCACGCGTATTTAGCCATGTTTCTGTGATCAAAATGAAGTCGGGTTCTTCAGTAATTGCATGTCTTATCAAGTGGCTACGCTTCTGAATAATGCTACGGGCATTTACATTGAAGATGTTTAATTTATTCGCCGAGTGTGCGCCATATATCAACTGTCGTTTCACTGGAATAGTGCGTCACATCCGACTATCTACAACTACCTCACCACCCACCTGTGTGGCTGTTGACCTGGCCACTTCTGCACCATAAACCTAAAGAAAAACACATTTGACAGGCTTTCGTAGGTGTTTGGGACATGTCCAAGGGTGGTTATATGACCCTGGTGGTAGTTTGACCCTTCTTCTGCACCATAAACCTAAGGAAACACACATTTGACAAGGTTTTCGTAGGAGTTGTGGGCATTTCCACGGGTATAGTTTTATCATCCTGGTGGTAGTCTGACCCTTCTGCACCATGAACCTAAAGAAACAGTCATTTGACAAGGCTTTCGTAGGAGCTGTGGGCATTTCGAAATGTAGTTTTATGACCCTGGTGTAGTTTGACCCTTCTTCTGTACCATGACCCTAAAAAAACACTCATTAGAAATTTAGAACCCGACTGATTTCCTTTTTGGCCTTTGGAAATCGTTGATGTGAGAGGTGGAAGCGTCTGGCAATACCGACCTGAGGCTGCCGCTGTGTGTGTGTGTGTGTGTGTGTGTGTGTGTGTGTGCCGCTATGGCCCGCACCAGCTACATATTACTTGCTTCCCTCTGCACTACATGTTGAGTCTATCCTATTTCCCGTCCACCTCTGTCCACTAGACTTTTCGTACTGTGACACATTTTCTGATCAAACGTTACCCTCCCTGGTGTGCTATTTGGCTGCCTTTTGATCGTACTAAGAGTGGGGCGTCAATTGTTCCCGGTCCGTGATTAATATTGTCCGCTTTCCGTTTTCTTTCCGTTCAACAGTTTGTAGAATTTGCCTCCTGTCGTCGGTAGTTCCATAGACATTTGTGATTTTTTTTTTTTTTTGTTCTGTTTCTGGGCTATTAATCACGATTTTTTTTTTTTTTCCTTCTTGCTTTCTTGCACTTTAACAGTTAATAGAATTTGCCTCCTGTCGTCGGTAGTTCTATAGACATTTGTGATTTATTGCCGTGTTTTTTTGCTCCGTTTTTGTGCTATTAATCAATTTTTTTTCCTTTCTCTTTTCGTTTTCTTGCACTTTAACTGTTAACAGAATATGCCTCTCGTCGTAGGTCGTTCTGTAGACATTTGTAATATATTTGTTTGTTTTTTCTCTTATCGGGTTCCTTTTCGTCATAACCCCATTTTCTTCGACACTAAATATTATTTTCCACTAACAGTATCCTTCCTGGCAGTCACTCGCTCGTGCCGTGGACATTTATAACTTTTTCTGTAATCTTGTTCTGTTCCTGTGCCCTTTTTGCATTAATCACATTTTTTTCGATACTTTATTATTTCCACTTCAATAATTTCCTTCCTGGCAGTCACTCGCTCGTGCCGTGGACATTTATAACTTTTTCTGTAATCTTGTTCTGTTCCTGTGCCCCTTTTTGCATTAATCACATTTTTTTCGATACTTTATTATTTCCACTTCAATAATTTCCTCCCTGGCAGTCACTCGCTCGTGCTGCTAACATATATAACTTTTTCCCGGGTGAATGAAGTTTTCTCGTGTGTTCAAACTTGCTTCTCGGGTACACTTCCCTAACACACTCGAGGACGTCCCTGGTGATGCCTCGGTCCCCGCCTTCCACGCCCCCTCGCTGCCACCAACGCTCTCTGGGTCATGTTCTTAAACCTTTCGTCGCCCAAGGACATACACTTAACAAGGCTTTCGTGGGATTTGTGGGCATTTCCAGGGGTAGCTTTATGACCCTGGTGGTAGTTTGATTAAGTTTCTGCACCATGAGCGTGAGGAAACTGTCTTTTTTGGCCTCTTTAGATATGACTTATGTAAAGGAAGGGAACGTGGTGGTGGTGGTGGTGGTGGTTACGATGGTGGTGGTCGTTTGTTTTCTTCTTTTCCTTGTTTGTCTTCTTTCTCTTCTTTTTTCTTGTTCTTGTTGTTCTTGTTTTTGTTGTGGTTCTTGTACTTCTTTTTCTTTTTCCATTTGTATTTTTCCTTCGTTTTCTTTTGATTTTTTTTTTTTCTTTTCTTTATATTTTCTTTTATCACCTCACTTCTCATCTCCTAGCTTACGTTTATGGCTCCCCGTCCTGCGTCATCATAACACACACACACACACACACACACACACACACACACACACACACACACACACACACACACACAAGGCTTTTTCTCCCCGTGCTTGCCGTCCTTTCTTGCATGTAAGTCGTGTGTGTTTGTCGAGGCGCGGCGCTGTGTGTTGTGCTTGTGCTCGCGGCCCGCTCAAGTGGCCGCGAGGAGGTGGTGGTGATGTGTATTTTTGTTGTGGTTTTATTGTACTGATGATGATGGTAGAGGTAGATATGTATTTATTGTATGTGTGTGTGTGTGTGTGTGTGTGTGTGTGTGTGTCTGGGTGGTTGGGGTAGATACAGTCACACACACACACACACACACACACACACACACTCACACACACACTCACACCCCCCCCCCCTCTCTCTCTCTCTCTCTCTCTCTCTCTCTCTCTCTCTCTCTCTCTCTCTCTCTCTCTCTCTCTCTCTCTCTCTCTCTCTCTCTCTCTCTCTCTCTCTCTCTCTCTCTCTCTCTCTCTCTCTCCCTCTGCAGGCATCTCATTCATAGGTAAAACAAAGTAATTTATCTTCATTTCTTTCCACAGGTACGTTGCGCAGCCTCGGGTAACCTGGTGCAGTCCTTGGGCATGCCGTGTGTGTGTCGGGTTACTACAGGGCGGAACGTGAGTGTGTCGTGGCATGTGTTGTGTGCGGGGCTGCTCCTGGCTTCTTCTGGGAATGGTTAGGTTATGGTAAGGTTAGATAGATAGATCGATGGATAGATACAAAGCTGGTTTCATAGGTAATATAGACAGATATACAGGCTAAGTAATTATATATAGATTTACATAGATTTACATAGATTAACATAGAAAATCAGACCACACAGACCCCATGGTCCAGACTTAGTGGTCTGTCCTTAAACCTAAGTGATTTTACATTAATCAGAAGACTCCAAAACGTTGCATTTCTACTCTAGTTGATATTAAGTTGAAGGAAGTGACGGTCGAGCTTATTTTTGAAGGAGTCAATCGTGTTACACTGGACCACTGATGGTGGAAGCTTATTCCATTCTCGCACTACAACGTTGGTGAAGAAAAATTTGGTGCAGTCTGAATTTACTTGTCTACATCTGAGTTTTACGCCATTGTTCCTCGTGCGCAAAGTGTCATCGATCATAAACAATGTTGATCTGTCTACATTCGTGAAACCATTAAGTATTTTAAAACATTCGATCAGTTTTCCTCGGAGGCGACGTTTCTCAAGAGAACCTGTTAAGGGTAGAAAGCCTTTCTTCGTAGGATTTGTTGCGCAAGGAAGGGATCATTTTCGTTGCCCGACGCTGAACACCTTCTAATTTAGCAATATCCTTTGCATGGTGGGGAGACCAAAACTGTACCGCATATTCCAAGTGGGGTCTGACTAAACTGTTGTAGAGCGGGAGTATTACATCTTTATTCTTGAATACAAAGTTTCTTTTAATGAAGCCCAACATTCTGTTCGCTTTATTTGCTGCATCGATGCATTGCTGTGAGAATTTGAGGTTTGACGCGATTTTGAACCCCAAGTCCTTGACGCATTGAACGCTTTTGAGTTTAACGCCGCGCATTTCGTATTCGAACTTCTTATTCCTCGTTCCAACTTGAAGGACCTGGCACTTGTCTACGTTAAAGGGCATCTCCCATCTATCCGACCAAGCTGAAATTTTGTGCAAATCCTCTTGGAGGCTTTGCCTGTCTTCGTCAGTCAGAACCGAGTTACCAATCTTTGTGTCGTCTGCAAATTTACTAATGCGGTTATTGAGTCCAACATCCACGTCGTTGATGTAAATAATGAAGAGCACTGGGCCAAGAACCGAGCCCTGAGGGACGCCACTAGTGACAGGCGCCCACTCTGAGTTAAATCCGTCAATCACTACTCTTTGTTGTCTGTTGCTCAACCAATTCGCGATCCAATGGTTTACTTGACCGTCAATACCTATTTGCTTTAATTTGTAAAGTAATTTATGATGCGGGACTTTATCAAACGCTTTCTGGAAATCAAGATAGACTACGTCCAGTGATTTGGTTACGTCATAAACAGTGAAGAGGTCGTTATAAAAGGTTAATAGGTTTGATAGGCAGGATCTTTTGTTTCGGAAGCCATGTTGTGAGTCCCCAATCAATGAGTGGCTTTCAAGGTAACTCACAATTTTGTCTCTAATTATGCCCTCAAGTAGCTTACCTACAACCGAAGTTAGACTTATGGGCCTGTAATTACCTGGTACTTTTTTGTCTCCTTTCTTAAAAATCGGTGTCACGTTAGCCTTTTTCCAATCTGAAGGGACGATGCCTTGTCGCAAGGACATATTGAATACGGTTGTGAGGGAGGAGAGTATTTCGCTCTTTGTTTCTTTCAGCAGAGTTGGATATACTTTGTCAGGTCCAGGACTTTTATTTGTTTTAAGTGATTTGAGGGCTGTAAGGACTTCATCGGGTTTTATTTCAAAGTTAGACAATGCATGCTCGGGATTTACATTAGTACTGGTGTTGGTGGTGGTGGCGGGAGGACTGTTATTATTAAACACCGAGGAAAAGTAATTGTTTAATAGGTTTGCAACGTGTTGGCTGTCAGTCACTAGTGCACCGTCGCTGTTTGTTAAAGGTCCAATTCCACTTCTGATAGATAAGTAGACAGAGATAGCGTGAAATATATAAATAGAGAGATAGATAGATAGACATAAGATACAGATAGATATAGAGATAGATAATAAATAAATAGATATAGACAGATAGATATAAGAGTGTGTATGTTTGTTAGTTTGTTAGTATCTGTGTATGTGTGTTGGGGGGGGCGGGGGAAGGAATTTTCCCGGCATCATTAGTATAATTATATTCATCAAAGCGCCTCATAAACAATATTTATTTATACTACTTTAACTCGTTAAAAAAATTATAGGTATTTTTTCATCGGGTTTCCATTATTCAAAGTTTCCCCCCAAAACAATTCTGGATTAATTTATTAGTACGTGCTCATTAGCCTTTATTTTTCGACCTGTTCTGCCTTGTGTTGCTAGCTGTGGCATTCTGTCTGTTAGCGCCTCTGCTGTCGTCTATAAGAAGACATTTGGGTCTGAATTCTCAGACGCTTTCGGCTCTCACAGCGTCTAATTCTCAAGGCCACAAAGGAGATTAGTCGGGTTCTCATGTATGTGTTTCTTATTCATCGTGCAGAAGCCTTGTCCATCTATCATTAGGCTCGCTGAACTACCCATGGAAATACTAACACTGTCTCAATCAAAGCCTTATCAAATGTGGATGTGTAAGCCAAGAAAGGTTTTAGAATGTGTCTTTTCCACGTTCATGGTCAAACTGTCATTAGGATCGTAAAACTAAACATGGAAATACTAACACAACCTATATCAAAGCCTTATCAAGTGTGGGTGTGCCCTGAAAGGTTTGATAATGTATCATTTCCACACTCATGGCGCAGAGGCCTTGTCAAACTATCACTAAGCTCATAAAATTAACCATGGAAATACCAACACAGACTCTACCAAAGCCTTATCAAGTGTGGGTGTGTAGGCCCTGAAAGGTTTGAGAACACGGCCGTAGCTGGAGAGACTCAGAATCCCTATAGGTAAGCAGACTGTCATGATCTGGGTATCTCGTTCTCTGCCCCGCGGCGCTGTTTTCAATTCATAAAAGTTTCAAAAGACGAAAGAGTCTGAATTGCTTGCGAAGTTTTCCTTACGTTCAATTTGACCTTCCTTTGATGCAAGGAAAACATATATAAATAAAGGCAGTGAGGCGCATTCTTTCCTTTCCTAAGTCTCTGTATACACAAGGTCTTCGTTACAGAGAGGCGGAGCGACGTGGGTTTCAGATTTGAGACTCGATAGATTGCCACTTTTGCTACACTGTTGTTGCTTTTCCCTCATGCTAAGAACTCCAGTGGAAAACATTTATCTTCTCCCACAAAACAGTCCATGCATAACCCAGCAACTTCTCCGAGAGGAATTTTGAAACAGGCGAAGTCAGATGCCGACACGTTAAGAATACGGCTTGAATCAGAGACGCGCACTCAGGGTCACGGCGCTAAGAACAGACCGTCAACAAGTGCCTGTAGGGAGTCCAGTAGCATATATAAAAGACCTTGGATCCGTGTTTATAGTCGTGTTTATATTTCCGTCCGAACATATCAGGTAAATTTGACGTTGCAGTAATAGGGTGTGAGTGACGCGCAATGCATTTCAAACGTTGTTATTTGTTGACGTGTTTTTGATGCAGACGTATATGACTCGTACCTTTTATGTGTTTTGGTTCGTGCAGTGAAAATGACGCAATACGAGCAGTCTTTGTTTAATTGGTGGACTTTCTCTCTCTCTCTCTCTCTCTCTCTCTCTCTCTCTCTCTCTCTCTCTCTCTCTCTCTCTCTCTCGCACGCACGCACACACACACACACACACACACACACACACACACACACACACACACACTCACACACAAGGAACGTGGCAATATTTCAAAGGGATGGAATGAAGTGGATTGTGATGATTCGTCTTTTAAGAATCAGTAACAAGAGTGCTCCTTTTTTTTCCTTCATGAACATTTTCTTTTTTCATTTTATTGTTAACTCATGATGGAGTCAGTTATATAGATTTTCAAGTTCTGTGTTGTAGATTTTCCCTAGTCTTCCTTCCTTGCTAACTTAGGATCTAGTAGTCAGTGTTACAGTTTATACACGGTTACTTTACATACGGTCTTCTTCCTCAGCATGTCACTGAACCGTTGTGGAATGCAGTCGTTGTAGTCTTAGATAGTCGTAGTTTATACACGATTATTTTATATACGGTCCTCTTCCTCTGCATGTGACAGTGGACCGTTATGGGCAGCAGTTTGGGGAGGCGGTGGCTGAATCGACAGAGTAACAGCACCGCGTTCAGGAGGACGCGAGTTCAATCCCGCCCGGTGCCACCAAGCTGGGATTTTCAGCCGCCGCCGAGTGGCTTAAAACTACCCACATGCTGTCCAGAAGACCACCTATCAACCCGGACTCTAGATTCTAGGATTAAAGATGAGCTCCGGGAGGGCAGCATGAGCCAATGCAAGATGGCGCCACTATAAACACTCGCCTGCGCCAGAACGGGCTGGGCCGACCATCAGGACCCACCGGGAAGAATCCTTGGGCCGACCATCAGGCCCCACCGGGAAGAAGCCTACCGGCGCTATAGGCCGCGAAAAAAAAAAAGTCGTGGTAGGCTCATATAGGGCTCGATATTGCCGAAGACCCATTAGCCGAGGATCGATGGTGGAGAGGCCCTCCACTGAGACTGTGCCCTCTCCAGACGACCCTCCTGCTTCACGGGAGGACGTGTTACCTGCCTCACAGGTTGACTCCCAGCCTGCCTCACAGGATAACCCCCAGCCTGCCTCACAGGCTAACCCCCAGCCTGCCTCACAGGCTAACCCTCAGCCTGCCTCACAGGCTAACCCCCGGCCTGCCTCACAGAACAACCGCCAGCCTGCCTCACAGGCTGACCCCCAGCCTGCCTCACAGGCTAACCCCCAGCCTGCTTCACAGGCTAACTCCCAGCCTGCCTCACAGGACAACTTCCAGCCTGCCCCACTTAACGCTTCTCTTCCTGCTTCACAGGATGTCGGGTTCCAACCTGTAAGGAATGGAGCCAAACCGAAGCAGGCAACCAAGGATTTACTGACCCCCACTATCTTCAATAGGTTCCAGGTGCTGGCAGACACCGTGGAGGATGAGTTCGAGACTCGCCTAGTTGGGGACTCCATGGTGCGTGGCCAGCTGGTTGAGTTCTGTGGTCGTTCATCAAACGGCCGCAGAAAACGTTACTGCTATCCAGGTGCCAGACTGGACGACATCACTGCAGCGTGCGATGATGTCACGAGAAATGCCGACCGAAACACCCTCTTTGTCATTCACGCGGGGACGAATGACGGAAAGACAACCCTTTCTGAGGAACTGCTTGAGAAATACCGCCGCATGATCAAGCAGTATAAACGTAAAACGGATGCCAGTAACATCATAATCTCAGGAATCCTCCCGAGGGTCGGTGCCGAATCTAATTTTTACAGTAAGGCCTTCAGCACAAACAACAGACTTCAGTCCCTTTGCTCACAAGAAAACGTCCAGTTCGCTAACTTGTGGAACAATTTTTACTACGATTCAGACTTGTTCCTTCCTGATGGCATTCACTTAAACCCTGTTGGAGCAGCCCGTTTCGGGAGGCTGCTCTGTGACCAAGTGGCTCTTCGAAAGCCAAAAAACGCGGAGGCGAGAACACCAGCAGCTCCACCGTAAGGGTGCACTCAACCCGCAAAACTCCCGACTCGAATCACATTAAAGCTTGCTATGTAAACGCTCGTAGCCTACGTAACAAATTTGAAGACTCAGAAGTCCTCGCAGCTACAAATCATTATCACATCATCGGAGTCACAGAATCTTGGATATACACTTCAAATAGAGATTTCATTGCGGAATATAGATTACCGGGTTATACCATTTTTAGTCATGAAAGAGAGAACAGACAGGGTGGAGGCGTTATCTTTTATATCCACAACTCTCTCCATCCAATATCCGTGAAAACAGATATTATAACCAATGTAGACACGGTCTTCATTGATATTAAAAATAAATCTCGTAAAATAGTAATTGGACTTATCTACAGACCGCCAAGGCAGACTCTTGATATCGACCACGCATTAAGTGAATTATTATTAGAAACAAGTAGCAGTTGCGAGGCAGTAATTGTTGGGGACTTTAACTTGCCAGTGAAAAGATGGGGTGAACCGTTGAACTGTCATACAGGGCTCGACCTGTACACAAATTTACTAGAAAGTGATTTACATCAGCACGTTCAAGAACCGACTCGGGAAAATAATATACTTGACCTTATATTTTCAACGACAGCTGATCTAGTTAACGAAGTAAATGTTGGTCCAATTTTTAGTTCTAGCGATCACCGAACAATCACATTCAGCATCAATATGAAAGAAAGTAAAGTAACTCCTAGTAAAGAAAAGGTGCCTGATTATCAGAGAGCGAATTTCGTAAGACTCCGATCAATTCTAAATAATTCTGACTGGACTGAAATCACGGCGGAAACAGATATTGATAAATCTTGGGAGGCCTTCACCACAATATTGAACAAAGCCATAAGCATATGCGTACCCTATCGTAACAGACGTTCAGCTTCTAAGAAGAAACCCAAATGGTGGAATAACGAAATTCAAAATAGCCTATCTCCTAAAAAACGCGTATACAGTAGGTACATATCATCTCAGAGCGAGGCTGACAAACTAGAGTTGGACAGAATTCGCCGCGAAACCAAGAAATTAATAAAACGAAGCATGAAAAATCTTTAAGAATATATAGCGGAAACGAGTAAATCTAATCCTAAAGAATTTTTTAGCTATGTAAATAATAAAAAGTCACTCACTTGTGGTATCTGACCGCTTGCTAATGATAATAGTAACCACACGAACGATGAAAATGAAATGGCTACAATCCTAAATAACTTTTTCGCATCCGTATTTACCGACGAAGATTGTTTATCACCTCAACCGCCGGAGGTTAGAAGGACCGAAAAGATGTTAAGTGGCGTGCTCATCGTAGAAAGTGACATTTTACGCACAATTGAAAAGATTAAAGTAAGCAAAGCTCCTGGTCCAGACAAAATTACCCCTAGGGTCTTAAAAGAAATCAAACATCAAATTTGTAAACCGCTCTCAATCATATTCAATAAATCTTTAACAGCTGGAAAAGTTCCATCGGATTGGAAACTTACAAATGTCACACCAATTTTAAAAAAGGGGGACAAGTCTCATCCAGGAAACTATCGACCAATTAGCCTGACATCTATTGTTTGTAAGTTAATGGAGACTATCATTCGCGACAATATGGTGAAATTCTTCGAAGAAAATAATATAATAAATAATTCGCAACATAGCTTCCGTAGTAAACGTTCGTGTTTGACTAACTTACTTGATTTTTTTCACTATATTTTTGAGGTGTTCGATGAAAGCAGATCAGTAGATATCATATATCTGGATTTTCAAAAGGCATTTGATAAGGTCCCACACCAACGATTGCTCAGCAAACTATGTACTGGCGCACGGTATCTCGGGTAACATTCACAATTGGCTTGCAGACTGGCTCTCTGAGCGGAAACATAGAGTAGTTCTAAACGGTGTTACATCTAACTAGCTCGATGTCAAAAGCGGCGTACCTCAAGGATCAGTGCTTGGCCCCATGCTCTTCTTAATTTATGTTTATGATATCGATGATGGGCTCACTTGCAAAGTATCAAAATTTGCTGATGACACAAAAATTGCTAGTAAAGTAACTGCGATACTCGACGGAGAAGCTTTACAATCAGATCTAGATCGACTTGCACGTTGGGCCAATCAATGGCAAATGAAATTTAACGTTGAGAAATGTAAAGTGTTGCACATCGGAAAAAATAACAATCGCGTTCGGTACGTAATGAATGGCCAAGAACTTTCTGCAGTAAGTAAAGAAAAGGATCTTGGAATCACTATATCAAGCGATTTAAAGCCCGGTCAGCATTGTTCAGAGGTAGTTAAAACTGCAAACAAATTGGTTGGCTTCATCGGACGAGTTTTTAATAATAAATCGGAAAATGTAATATTAAAACTGTATAATTCGTTGGTTCGACCCCGTCTAGAGTACTGTGTACAGTTTTGGTCTCCCTACTACAGAAAATACATAGAAAAGTTGGAACGGGTCCAACGAAGAGTAACAAAGATGATTCCTAGGTTGAGAAATTTGTCATATGAACAAAGGCTTAAAGAAGCAAATTTATTCAGCCTATCAAAACGAAGAATGCGAGGCGATCTAATAGAAGTGTTTAAAATGTTCAAAGGATTCAGTGATATTAATGCGGAAGATTACTTTACAATTGATCGATCAAATAGAACAAGAAGAAATCACAATTTGAAGATAAGTATTAAAAGATTCTCGTCGCACGAAGCTAAACACTTCTTCAATCGAGTTGTTAATGTTTGGAACTCTCTACCTTGTGATGTCGTTGATAGTACAACAGTTACGGCCTTCAAGAATAGATTAGACAAGTGTTTTGAATCCAACCAGTAACTAAGATATTACTCATTGTCGTAACAACGTTAAGTTCTTTCGAGTACTGGTGTCCTTGTCCGCTTTTATCGCCCGGTTAGTGGTAGCAGTAATGGTAGTTCTTTCCTCTTTCCTACATAAATTCCATGCAGTTTTTCCATGCTGCATGGCTCTTTTTCCTTTCCTGCCAGCTCTGGCTGGAGGTATGGGGGGGTTGGGAGGAGCCTTCGCCTTTGCTGTCCTTCATCTTCCACCTTTGATTAGATAGTTAGTGTAGCTTGTCACAAACAACCTCGTAAGGACCAGCAGGTCTGCTGTTGTTTGCTCTTCCTTTGTGTTCCTTTGTGGACAGGAGATGGAGAGGGGGAGGGAGAGGAGAGGGGAGTGGAGGGGGGAGTCAAAGAGCGGGTATCCTAAATGAATTACCCCCCTACAGAAAGGCTTTAGAGGCGGCAGAACAGTGGCCTACTTAAGGAGAGGGAGGGACAGAGCTTGCTTGTCCTGGTGCTCTTGCCTTCCCTATTTTCCTGCCCCCCCCCCCCACTCCTCGTGCAGCCGAATCATCAACTAAGGTCCACCAGCCTGCCCATCCTACTGACTTGTATCCGCTTACTATCCCTAGCCTTTCTATCCCTAACTGGCTCTATTCCTTCCCTTCCCTGCTTCACGCCGCCCCTCGTACAACCAAATCCCAGCCTACTGTCCTATCTCTCCGCTTCCTATCCCTATGTGTTCCTTTCCTGTAGCTATTCCTTCCCCTCCTTCCCTTCCCTGCCTTCCGCCGCCCCACGTCCAGGGGAATCATTTGTCTCCAGACTGTTATTGCCGCGGATAATTGTCGCGGGGGTAACCACTCCGCCCACGTTTTTTCACCGGGGCGAGGGCGCGTCTGTTCCACTCTTCACAAAGAAACAATTTTAATTAAGTTTGCTTTGACTGGATTTGCTTAGTTATGAAACGTGTGGCGTGATGTGCTACTGTGTGTGTGTGTGTGTGTGTGTGTGTGTGTGTGTGTGTGTGTGTGTGTGTGTGTGTGTGTGTATAATCCATTAAAGTTCGCGGAATTCAGCCCCTTGATGAATAATATCCCGCCGTGCTCACTGTGATGCCGGCGGCTGTACTGACTCGCTTGTAATGACAGGAACAAAGAATAGATATCAAACAGTAGGTGTCCGCTTTGATCACGCTGAGTTTTACGCGTGTAAAAACCGTGGCTCAGAGGCTTTAGCGGCGCGGCACGTGGGCTGAAGAGGCGGAGGGAATAGGAAGAGTAGCAGGAGTTACTGAACCGTCACTCGCGCGAACTGTCTTGCTTAATAACTTAGGCCCATACTCTTAAACATATCGGCGCAGGCACACATATTTGACACGGTTTTCCCAGGAGTTTTGGGCATTTCCTTGGGTAGCTTAAAAGCCCTGGTGGTAGTTTGGCCCTTCCTCTGTACCAAGAACCCTAAAAACACTCATTAGAACCTGATTTGTCTCCTTTTTGGCCTTTGGAAATTGTTGATGTGAGGTTTGGAAGGGTCTGACAGTGCCGACCTAAGATTTCTCTGTACATGTAAGAAATTGGAGCATCAGGAAGAGGTCAGTATTTACACTTTCTTGCGTTTACTGGTGGAGTTTCTATTGCTTAATAACTTAGATCTCCTTCTGTATGTGATTGAAACAAGAGGATCAGGGCGAGGTTAATATTTGCAATTTGTACATTTTTTAATCGTCATAAGCTTGGATAATAATTTTTAGTGATGACACCCACAAAAAAACAACCAATTCCTGCCTCGTCCATCTCATAGACTGATAGAAATACATAGAATAATAGGCTGATGGAAAGATAGATAAAAAGATTCAGATATCGACGTAATGTGCAGATAGATAAATATAGATAGATGGCTTAGACACACACACACACACACACACACACACACACACACACACACACACACACACACACACACACACCCTCTACCCAAACCGAAATACACAAATATTCACACACACACACACACACACACACACACACACACACACACACACACAGACGAGTATTTGCTGAGTTACCGAATGATGTGAATAACCTTTAGATCTTAAACCTGAAAGACTTTCCTTCCATGACTTTCTGCACCATCACGTAAGCCTCTTAAGAACCTGCAGCCTCACCTTGACCCGAACTAAATCACCTCGCCTCTGCTTCCTTGTTCAGCCCCTAAGAACGATCGGGAAGACTTAGTGAATGCAATAGAGGTTTTGCAGCTGACGTCATTAATAGGGGTGCGGGGGTCGCGCGGGCCTGCACGGCCATCTTGGTGGTCAGTTATCAAAGCAAACCTTAGTGGCGGCTGCAGAACCTGCAGCACAAGTACTCTGTGTTCGTCATGGGATACGTAATGTGCGGTTGGATGTTCTAACCGACACGGGAGAGATGCTGTGTCATTTTATAGATTTCCAGCGAATCCAGTAGAGCGGGTGTGGGGTTCTTGAAAGGTCTGGACTTCTTGAGATCTCGAAAAAATTCTCAGCAAAAAAATTTAAAATAAGTATCTGAAAATTGAGTTCTCAGACTCACAGCCCCTTCTCGTCTTTATTATTTGTCCCATAGGACAAACAAAGGCCAAATGAACCTGCTCTCAAGTTTATTTACAGCAACAAAGAAACTCGCTTGAAAATAAGGAATAAGCTAATTCCAGGCACACATCTACCTAGCTAACTATCTTAAAACATCCTTAGCAAAATATGTACTTAGCTGGAGATGGGCGAAGCCGAAACCACACCTGGTCTACCTCGTGGTCTGGAGTCTTGGAGTCTTCCTTCAGTCCTCTCTCGTTCCTCTCTGCAACACGCCGCCTCTCGACCTTCCAAATGCTTCCCTCGCCTTGCAGTACACAATCACCCTGACTTGTGGATACTACAAAGGCAGGTAAACCACCACGACGGACACGTGGCACGGAAGGATGGTGAGGTCTACTGTTGAATATTTAAAGTGTGGTCTAGGTCTACTATTGAATATTTAAATTGTGGTCCAGGTCTACTATTGAATATTTGAATTGTGGTCTAGGTCTACTATTGAATATTTGAATTGTGGTCTAGGTCTGCTATTGAATATTTAAAGTGTGGTCTAGGTCTACTATTGAATATTTAAAGTGTGGTCTAGGTCTACTATTGAATATTTAAAGTGTGGTCTAGGTCTACTATTGAATATTTAAAGTATGGTCTAAGTCTACTATTGAATATTTAAATTGTGCTTTTGTTAACATTCAATCTGTGGGTAACAAGACTATTCAAATTAGGGAAATGTTAAATGAGCAATCACTTGATATTTTAGCTATTTCTGAGACTTGGTTGAATGAGCATGACACAAGTAGAATTACTGAGATGACACCTGCTACTCACACTTTCTTTCATAGCCCCAGAGAGGGCAGACGAGGGGGTGGTGTAGGCATTTTCTTGTCGAATGTTTTTTTCTCACCTGAGGGTGTTGACACGAGTGAAAGTATCAAGTTTTGAATATATTGAGGTTAGTTTTAAGCATCAAAACCAGTGGGTAGCATACCTTGTTATATATAGGCCACCTTGGTCAAGTGTTAATCTCTTCTTTGATGAATTTGGTGCATTGTTGGACTCAATTGATATGGTTTCTTTTAAAGTTTTTATTGTTGGTAACTTCAATATATGGATGGATGATCATGAAAACCATAACACAGTTTCTTTCTGTGAGCTTCTTGAATCTTATCAGTTGTCAAACAAGGTGAGCACAGTAACTTCATCAACTGGCCATGTGTTAGACTTAGTCATTAGTGATGATGTAAACAATCTCATAGGTAGGGTGGATGTTGAACATGAATTTACTATTTCCCTAGTTCACAGGCTCATAACATTTAAATTACTATTGTCAATATGTAAGGTAACTAAGAAAAATTATTATAGGAATAAGGTGGGTTTTTCTGCTGCTACATTTATCAGTGAAATTAGTCAGACTTTTTATGAAGATATGACTGGAGAGTGTGTTCACAATGATTTGTTATTTAAATCAAATTGTGTGAATTGTCTTACTGACACTTATAATGAGGTGATTAAGACACAATATAACAATGTGTGTCCGATCCTAGAGGTCATTACTGTCAAGGATAGATCGCCCTGATTTAATGGTGAAATTTTGACTCTGAAAAGAGAGAAACGACGCAAGGAATGTAAATGGAGAAATGAGGGATCTGTTGTGGCCTGGGAGGATTATAAAAATGTGAGAAATCGCTATAATGACTTGATAAGTAGGAGTAAAAGAAACTATTATCATACTAAAATTCTTGAGGCAGGATCAGATATGAACAAATTAAATCAACTTTTCAATAGTCTTACTGGTACTACTTTGAGAAGAAAGCTTCCCGATGGTTTCTGTGATAAAGATTTAGCGGATAACTTTTGTAATTTTTTCAAGAGTAAGATTATGAATATTGTATCGGAATTTGTGTAAACACCTTTTATGCCTGTTGCTGATGTTGAGGTGGATTGTAGATTGCAGTGTTTTAAAATCATTAGGAAGGATGATCTTGTTCGACTTTTCAAGAAAGCTAAGAAAACATATTGTGCCAGTGACCCATTGCCTGTACTAGATATCATGGATGCAGATAATTTTCCTAGTTTCATGGATATGGTGCTAAGAATTGTCAGTACTAGTATTTCTTCAAGTAAATTTCCGGATTCTGAAAAGCGAGCTGTTATAAAACCAGTCTTAAAGGGAAAACTTGATTATCAAAATGTAAGCTCTTATAGACCAGTATCAAATTTGCCTTTTTTGTCTAAGTTATTAGAGTATGCAATTATTGAGAGTTGATGGAACACTTGGAAAAGGTCCATGTCTTGCCTGATAGTCAGTCTGCATATAGGCCAATATTTTGTACTGAGACTACTTTTTGTTCTGTTGTTAATGATTTACTAGAAATGATGGATGGGGGTAAATGTGCTATATTGGTTCTTCTAGATCTTAGTGCAGCATTTGATACGGTTGTTCATGAATTGCTTGTAAAAGACTTAAGGAACATCGGAGTGGTAGACAATGCGTTAAAGTATCTTGAGAGTTATTTACAAACCAGAAGTTATTGTGTGCAAATTGGAAATTGTTTTTCTTCATATGAAGCTCTGACAAGAGGAGTTCCACAAGGAAGTGTGCTGGGACCTATTTTATTTTGTATATACACGATTAGTTTATCCAGGATACTACAACAACATGGTGTAGGATTCAAGTTATTTGCTGATGACACCCAGTTCTACTTTTCCATCACTGATATTGAAAATACAAGTGCTAAGATCAATAGTGTTATTAATTCAGTCAAGGATTGGATGCATTATAAGCAATTGAAATTAAACGATGATAAGACTGAATTCATGCTTGTGGGAAAGAAGGACACTCTACGTTATTTTGGTGACGGTAACATGACTATAAGTGGTAATAAAATTCATATTGTTGAAAGTGTTCGTGACTTGGGAGTGTTGTTGGATTACAATTTGACACTGAAATGTCAGATAAATAATGTCGTTAGGATTGCCGGATATCACCTTAGAAATATTGCTTTTATCAAGAAATACCTGGATGAAGATTCTATCAAGAAATTGGTGATTAACAATATCATATCAAGAGTGGATTATTGCAACTCAATCTACTTTAACCTGCCAAAGCTCCAATTAAGGAAATTACAGATGGTCTTAAATAGAGCAGCGAGATGAATCAAAGGAATTCCACCACGAGAGAGAATTACTCCTGTTCTGATAGAGCTCCACTGGTTGCCAATAAAAGCAAGGATAGTATTTAAGTTATGTGTTTTGACACACCAAGCTTTGATTACTGGCCGTCCACCGTATTTGAGAGAATTATTACACGAAATACAGCCCGGTGAAGGCATTAACACTCGCCG
Source organism: Eriocheir sinensis (assembly GCF_024679095.1). Classification (NCBI taxonomy): domain Eukaryota; kingdom Metazoa; phylum Arthropoda; class Malacostraca; order Decapoda; family Varunidae; genus Eriocheir; species Eriocheir sinensis. Next base: position 197,322 of record NW_026111984.1, read on the forward strand.
AGCCACTTCTGGAATCACACTTCATGAACCACAAAAGCACTGATTTGTTCGATGTATCTTAGCTTCGCAGCATTCTCAAGCGATCTCGCGTAATCACTTAACACAAATGATGCTGAAGGTCCTGCCAGTTGCCCGCGGGTAGTGACTTAGGGAGGGGGCACACGTGGTGCGTCTGCTCACTCTGCTGGGGAGGGGACCACCAGTGGGTCTGCAGACGAAGCTATTTCGTGACGTCACTGCAAAACCTCTATACTCTTAAGAACATAAGGGGCCATATTCTTAAACATTTCGGGGTAAAGATTCGTTTTAGGTCCGTGCCAGTATATCATAATCTACTTTATGAAACATCACTATCTCTTCATATATCTTTTGTACAAACCTTCAACAGTCATGGAAACGCTTTGAAAATCCAATTCAAGGACTTTATTTTTTACCCTTTGAAAATAGGGGATAATGGTGCGGAGCTTAGTTGACCCCGCAGCGTACACTACCTCACCCGCCACGTTGGGTTTCTCCTCCTCCTCCTCCTCCTCCTTCTCCTCCTTTTCCTCCCTCTCGCTAGCTCCCCTTTCTTGACCTCTACCTCGTCTTTTTCCTCCTCCTCACGCGTGGGTCAGTGAAATGGGTATGCCTGGGAAAGGTAAACTGAGGTAACCTGCGTGTCACAATCGGTCCTGTGTCGCCGGCTGAGGGGGTCTGCTGTTACCTGCGCGGGGTCACGGGCCAAGCGAGGAGCGCGCCGGGGTAATGCGTAGGTTGAATGTAGGGAAGTGAGCCAGTCATGTATTAGCACAGGTATGAAGGGTATACAATAAGGTTAGGCTAGGTTAGGTGTGGGTTTTATGGGGGAGGGAAGATTTGTGCTTATAGCGGAGAGAGTAACAGGAGGGGAGGCAGGCAGAAGTAGAAGGAGTCACCCAACCAGCCAGGCATTAGTACAGGTGTGAAGGGGGTATACAGGAAGGTTAGGTTAGGTTAGGTGTGGGTTTTATGGGGGAGCGTAGATTGTGTGCTGATAGCGGAGACAGTAGCAGGAGGGGAGGCAGGCAGAGGTAGAATGAGTCACCCAACCAGTCAGGTATTAGTACAGGTGTGAATGGGGTTTAAGGGCCATATTCTTAAACGTAAACGAACATAAGAACGTAAGGAGTCTGCAAGAGGCCGGTTAGTCTCTACAAGGCAGCTCCTGTAAGTCTAATCCCACCTTACCTCACTATCCATGTTAGATCGTTAAGTGGTTTGTTTGTTTGTTTGTTAATGGGTAGTCAAACAGCTGTATTACCTTTAGTTAGGTAGGTTAGTTAAATAGATAGCTTGATAGTTAGTTAAGCAGTTAGAGTCAGTTGGTTAATTTTACTATATTCTGTATTTATTTATTTATTTGTTTATATTATTTTGTTTATTTATTTATTTATTTTTTTGTTATTTTTTTTCTTTTTCCTTTCTTTCTTTTCTTTTTTTCTATTTGTTTCTTTTCTTTTCTTTTTCTTTCTTTTTTCCTTTGTGCTTTCTTGCTGTTGGTTTTCTTTTTTTATGTTCTTTTTTGGTGTTCTTTTTTCCTATCATCCTTTTGTTGATGTTCGTTGGTCTGGGTGAGCCGCTTTCCTCCCAGAAGAGACCCACCCATAATTTTGGAGATGTTGTTAGGGCCGAAAGGTGGATGATGTTTGTTTTATTTTATTTTCTTGATGTCGTGTTTTTCGTTCTTTTTATTGCTTTTGTTTTCTTTTTCGATGTTTTCCTGTTCTTTTTCTTTTTACTTCTTTTTGATGTTTTTTGTTGTTATTTTTTTCCCATCATCCTTTTGTTGATGTTCCTTGGTCTGGATGAGCCGCTTTCCTCCCAGAAGAGACCCATCCATAATTTTGGTGATGTTGTTTGGGACCGAAAGGTGGATGATGTTTCTTTGTATTTCTCTTTTCTCGATGTTGCTCATTTATTTCTGTTGCTTTTCTTTTTCGATGTTTTTTCTGTTCTTTTTCCATATTTTTTTGGTGTTCTTTTCTATATCATCCCTTGTTGATGTTCTTTGGTCTTGGTGAGCTGCTTTCTCCCCAGAAGAGACCCACCCATAATTTTGGTGATGTTAGTCAGGGCCGGAAGGTGGATGATGTTTGTTATATTTTTCTTTCCTTGATGTGTTTTTCTTTGTTTTTTTTTATGTTCATTTATTCATATCATCCTTTTGTTGATGTTCTTTGGTCTGGATGAGCCGCTTTCTCCCCAGAAGAGACCCGTCCATAATTTTGGCGATGTTAGGGCCTAAAGGTGGATGATGTTTTTGTTTCTTTTCTTGATGTTTCGTTTCTGTATTTTCCATTTTTCTGGTGTTCTTTTTTATTTTCCTTTTCTTTGGTGTTCCCATCGCGTGGATTGTCTACGACAGTATAACGAGCACCACAAGCCCGGGTTTATTTAGAGTTTGCTCTCCTAGGCAGATTGCCTACCACGGCTGACGACCTCCACCTGCCCGGGTTTATTGTTCGGAGTTTGCTCTCCTAGGTGAATTGCCTACCACGGCTGACGACCTCCACCTGCCCGGGTTTATTGTTCGGAGTTTGCTCTCCTAGGCAGACTGCCTACCACGGCTGACGACCTCCACCTGCCCGGGTTTATTGTTCGGAGTTTGCTCTCCTAGGCAGATTGCCTACCACGGCTGACGAGCTCCACCTGCCCGGGTTTATTGTTCGGAGTTTGCTCTCCTAGGCAGATTGCCTACCACGGCTGACGAGCTCCACCTGCCCGGGTTTATTGTTCGGAGTTTGCTCTCCTAGGCAGATTGCCTACCACGGCTGACGAGCTCCACCTGCCCGGGTTTGTTGTTCGGAGTTTGCTCTCCTAGGTGAATTGCCTCCCACGGCTAACGCGCTCCACCTGCCCGGGTTTGTTGTTCGGAGTTTGCTCTCCTAGGTGAATTGCCTACCACGGCTAACGAGCCTCACCTGCCCGGGTTTGTATAGAGTTTGCTCTCCTAGGTGAATTGCCTACCACGGCTAACGAGCCTCACCTGCCCGGGTTTGTATAGAGTTTGCTCTCCTAGGTGAATTGCCTACCACGGCTAACGAGCCTCACCTGCCCGGGTTTGTTTAGAGTTTGCTCTCCTAGGTGAATTGCCTACCACGGCTGACGAGCTCCACCTGCCCGGGTTTATTGTTCGGAGTTTGCTCTCCTAGGTGAATTGCCTACCACGGCTGACGAGCTCCACCTGCCCGGGTTTATTGTTCGGAGTTTGCTCTCCTAGGTGAATTGCCTCCCACGGCTAACGACCTCCACCTGCCCGGGTTTATTGATCGGAGTTTGGTCTCCTGGTGAATTGCCTACCACGGCTGACGACCTCCACCTGCCCGGGTTTGTATAGAGTTTGCTCTCCTAGGTGAATTGCCTCCCACGGCTAACGACCTCCACCTGCCCGGGTTTGTATAGAGTTTGCTCTCCTAGGTGAATTGCCTACCACGGCTGACGACCTCCACCTGCCCGGGTTTATTGTTCGGAGTTTGCTCTCCTAGGTGAATTGCCTCCCACGGCTAACGACCTCCACCTGCCCGGGTTTGTATAGAGTTTGCTCTCCTAGGTGAATTGCCTACCACGGCTAACGAGCCTCACCTGCCCGGGTTTGTATAGAGTTTGCTCTCCTAGGTGAATTGCCTACCACGGCTTACGAGCCTCACCTGCCCGGGTTTGTATAGAGTTTGCTCTCCTAGGTGAATTGCCTACCACGGCTAACGAGCCTCACCTGCCCGGGTTTGTTTAGAGTTTGCTCTCCTAGGTGAATTGCCTACCACGGCTAACGAGCCTCACCTGCCCGGGTTTGTTTAGAGTTTGCTCTCCTAGGTGAAATGCCTACCACGGCTAACGAGCCTCACCTGCCCGAGTTTGTTTAGAGTTTGCTCTCCTAGGTGAATTGCCTTCCACGGCTTACGAGCCTCACCTGCCCGAGTTTGTAGCCGGAAGATCTCCGGCACCTCCGTCGGGGCCCGGAGGGACGCCGAGGAGCCCTGCCTGGAGCCCTCCATTCCTGCCATGCTCGCCAGGGAGACCTTGGGCTCGCTGGCACTCCACACCCCCGCCGAGGCGAGGATGCAAGAACTCGCTTCTTAAAACTACCAGACTGGATTATAAAATTAATCATAATTACTGTGAAGGCGCCGGTCACCGCGTTTATCGGTTCAGGGATGGAAGACCGACGGGCCTGGGAAACGCGCACAAGCATCCAAAGGAATCCTCGCGACGGCTTGCGACGCAGCATCCATTTCCCTTTTCTTTCTCATTCCAATTTTTCTTTTTTATTATATTTTCCTTCTCTGATTGATTGATTGATTGATTTTACTTGGTAGGAATCTGCTCACCAATTAACTCCATTCAGGTATACATTGCACCCACACACCTGCGGAGAGAAAACACCAGTGAGAGTGCTGACGCCCACGAGGACGGCCCGCTAGAGTTTCCTAACATTCGCATCGGGGCACACTTCTCTTAAGTCGTCTGTCTCTTTATTTTTCTCTTCTCTACTTCATTCTATTTCTCCCTTTCTTTCATCCTTGCTCTCCATCTATGAATTTTTTTTTTATTTCTCTCTCTCTCTCTCTCTCTCTCTCTCTCTCTCTCTCTCTCTCTCTCTCTCTCTCTCTCTCTCTCTCTCTCTCTCTCTCTCTCTCTCTCTCTCTCTCTCTCTCTCTCTCTCTCTCTCTCTCTCTCTCTCTCTCTCTCTCCACACACACACACACACACACACACACACACACACACACACAGCTTTCGTAGGCGTTGTGGGTATTGCCAGGGGTAGTTTAATGACCCTGGTGGTAGTCTGACCTCCTATCTGTACTATGGACCTAAAAAAAACACTCATGAGAATCCGACTGATCTGCTTTGACCCCTGTGGAAAAAGTTGGTATGAGAGACAGAAGCGTCTGAGAATACCGGCCTAGGAGTTGTCATGAATAAGTCGAGTGTCCTCTTGTTGGGTTAAGGATATGCACTTTTAATTATTTATTCATTTCTTGGCATCACATGAGGCGGCTCAAAGACAAAACAAAACACACTCACTAAAAAAACGCCAACCACTTCTCCCACAATCAGAAAACACTCACCATCATGTGTTTTTCTTTTTTTTTCTCTCCCATTTATATATTTATTTTCGCATCATAGCAGGCAAACGTTAACACACAGCACACACACAAAAAACGATAACCACTTCTCCCACCATCAGAAAACAGTCACCATAATGTGCTTTTTCTATTCTTTTTTCTCCCATTTATCTGTTTATTTTCGCATCACAGGAAGCAGCTCAAAGGTAAAACAATGACACACAAAAAGTCTGTCCACCACTTCTCCTCCCACAAACACACGAAAAAAATAGCTGCCATCAAGTGCTTTTTCTCTTTTTTTCTTTTCTTTCATTGATTCATCGAGTTTTCACATCATAGGAGTTTCATTTGACGTTGATGAAAGCTCAGCATGCAGCTTTTTTATTTATATTGCCATTGTGCGGAACTTATTCTATGAGTATGCCGGAAAAAATGACTGAACGGGTAAATGTTATGAAAGAGATGGGGAAGCAAAATGGGGTTCAATCCTTATGAGAAGAAAGTTTTATCTACGAATTATTGGGTCTGGATTAAAGTCTTCCTCCACCTCTTCCGCTGCTTCCTCCTCTTCCTCCTTTTCTTCCTCCACTTACCCTCTTCTAGGTTCTATCTGTACACCTCTACATAGTTTCTCGTGGAAATACTACAAGAATACACAGTCGTTCCACGCACAGCATGATGACGTCACACTCTCATCTGACCTAAATCTAGGCTCCAGGGTTCCCATGAAAACAACAACAACTAAAAGTAAAGGGATGACTCATGTGTGACGAATATACGAGTAATGCAAATAAAAGGTAGCGAAAAAAAAGAACCTGATGTTAAGGGCCAGTCTTACAGTCCAGTACAGCACGTTTGTAAGCTCCCCAACCAAACACAAAACACGACGAAAATTCCTTGTATAGTTTTTTTTTTTTTTCCTTACAGCAGAGTTGTCAGTTCAAGGGCATAAAAAAGGTAACAAATGTGAAAAAAAAACTAAACAAGGAATTTTCGTCGTGTTTTGTGTTCGGTTGGGGAGCTTACAAACGTGCTGTACTGGACTGTAAGACTGGCCCTTAACATCAGGTTCACCTTTTATTTGCATTATATTCGTCACACATGAGTTACCCCTTTACTTTTAGTTGTTGTTGTTTACATGAGAGCCCTGGAGCCGAGATTTAGGTCAGATGAGAGTGTGACGTCATCATGCTGTGCGTGGAACGACTGTGTATTCTTGTAGTATTTCCGCGAGAAACTATGTAGAGGTGTACAGATAGAACCTAGAAGAGGGTAAGTGGAGCTTACAAACGTGCTGTATGTTTAGGAAAGCGCGTCGCCTCCTCTGGCGACGGCCGCGGCGACGCTGCAGTCGCCGCGGCCGTGAAATAGCTCGCAAAGGGTTTAGGGTCGGGGAGCATAGTTAACGACCCAGTCCTCCATACACCCCTATGTTTACCTGGAGATTCTTAACATCGACATCCTCGCCTGTAAACACCATCATGCTTTCCTCTTTTATATCGCCGTGCTTGGCAGACTATATTTTTTTCGTTTTTCCTTTGTCATTTAGTTTTCTTGCTTTCTTTGCTGTAAAAAGAATATCAACTTTATTTTCATGGGTTTTTTTTTATGTGAACACCTTTTTTTTTTTTTTTTACGTCTCCGCCTATTACGCTGGTAGGCTTGCTTGAGGGGCCTGGATGTTATTCAGCCCCAACCCGTCATGGCGCAGGCAAACGTTTATAGTGCCGCCATCTATAGCGCCGGCAGGCTATCTTGAGGGGCCTGGATGGTAGTCGGCCCCAGCCCATCATGGCGCAGGCAAGTGTTTATAGTGGCGCCATCTTCTCTTGTACATTACCCTAACATCAACACTCCTCTAAGCACCTCGTCACATTTCCCTCGTTAGTATCTTCTCACATGTCAGGTAATTGTCCTTATTTCTGCATTATTCACATTTCTTTTAATACCTTTTGTCACCCTAATATTTTAATCACTCTGCTTCACTCCATTTCTCAAACACAGTAATTTTACTTATAATATATCCTAACAAGCTCAGTATAAACACTTACGCGATCAACTTCTCTTTCACATCCCAGCCATATAATTATATCTTTAGCTTTCATGTACCGGACACTGTCATCAACACACACTCCTGTAAACACCTCATCATCCTTCCCTCGACTGTACCGCCTGCCAGCTCAATTGAACACCACCGCACAGTTGTTCTCCACGCCTCCAGGCTCCCGTGGTTCATCATCTCGTTCCCTCGTTCTTCTTGCCTCCACCTGGACGCCGTGTTATTAAAAGGACCAGCGGGACGCCTAAATTTTGCTGCTCAGGTGAAGAATTGCAAAACTGACAGCGCGATGGAAAAAAAAGGAGGGATAGGGGGTAGAGGTGGAGTTGAATGGTGAAAAGTGAGGAATGAGGGAGGAAATAGGAGGCGGTAGAGGGGAATGGGAAAAACACAGCGAGATGGGAAAAAAAAGCTGTAGAAATGGGAGGAGGAGGAGGAGGAGGAGATGGTGGCGGGGACGGATAGGGACGAGGGCGGTACCGGAAAAGAAACGGATGGAAGGGGAAATGGGGAAAGAGGTGAAATAAAAGGGGGAAGTAAGTGGAGAGAAAGGGGATATTAGGAAAGAAAGAAACAAGGGGAATAAAGGATTTGGTAGTTTATGGAAGCGGAGGTAAAGGGAGAAGGGGAAGAAATTATGCTTTGAGGAGGAGGCGGAAGGAGGGAGGGAGGGGCTCTAAACGATAATTATGAGAGGTGAGGAAATGAGGAAAAGAAGATAGCGTTGGACACCACATAACAGCCCATAAACATATAACCGTCCTCTCTCTCTCTCTCTCTCTCTCTCTCTCTCTCTCTCTCTCTCTCTCTCTCTCTCTCTCTCTCTCTCTCTCTCTCTCTCTCTCTCTCTCTCTCTCTCTCTCTCTCTCTCTCTCTCTCTCTCTCTCTCTATCTCTCACACTCTCTCTCTCTCTCTCTCTCTCTCTCTCTCTCTCTCTCTCTCTCTCTCTCTCTCTCTCTCTCTCTCTCTCTCTCTCTCTCTCTCTCTCTCTCTCTCTCTCTCTCTCTCTCTCTCTCTCTTTCACAACAGCCCATAAACATATAACGGTGCTCTCTCTCTCTCTCTCTCTCTCTCTCTCTCTCTCTCTCTCTCTCTCTCTCTCTCTCTCTCTCTCTCTCTCTCTCTCTCTCTCTCTCTCTCTCTCTCTCTCTCTCTCTCTCTCTCTCTCTCGTTCTCTAAATGGGGACTATCACTTATTTCTTGTATTATCGATCGGGTTTCTTCTTCCCTCAGGACTGTAATGCTCGACTGGAGGGAACATAAGCCTGCATTGACCGAAATTAATATCAGCGAAGTGCGTGCGTACCTGCAGAGAATAGATCCAAATAAATCTCCGGGCCCCGATAATTTATCTCCTCGCGTGTTAAGAGAATGTAGTCAACAGCTAGAATTACCCATAACGTTAATATTCAACAAGTCATTAGCACAGGCCAGTGTGCCTCTCGAGTGGAAAAAGGCCAATATTACCCCGATCTTTAAAAAAGGAGACAAAAAACTAGCCAGTAATTATCGTCCTATCAGCCTTACGTCTGTCCTAATTAAACTATTTGAAAAAATAGTCAGGGATAAAATGATCACTTTCCTTGAAACAAATGAATTGATAACTGATAGTCAGCATGGATTTCGTAGTAATTGCTCTTGCCTTACCAACCTATTAACCTTTTTCAACGATGTTTATACATGTTGGGACGCCCGAAGCCCATATGAAGTAATTTACCTAGATTTTCAGAAAGCGTTTGATAAAGTTCCTCACGTTAGGCTTATTTCAAAACTGCGTTCCCACGGTATTAACGACCATCTATGTGCGTGGATTCATGACTGGCTCACCGACAGAGAACAGCGTGTAGTTCTTAATGGTGAAGCATCGGATTGGCAACCCGTCACCAGTGGCGTGCCCCAAGGTTCGGTCCTGGGGCCAACACTATTCATAATTTACGTGAACGACTTAGAAACTGATATCCTATCAAAAGTAGCCAAATTCGCCGACGACACCAAATTAGGAGGTACGGTAATGAACATCCAAAGTTGCGAGAACATTCAATCAGACTTAAATAAGACTTGCCGACTGGAGCGAAAAATGGCAAATGAGTTTTAACGGAGATAAATGTAAAGTAATGCACATAGATGAAAAAAATCCTAACTTTAAAGATCATATTCAAGGACATGAGCTCAGCGAAGTAAAACAAGAAAAAGATCTTGGTGTCATTATCAGTAACACTCTTAAAATGAGTGATCAATGATCTGCAGCGAGTAAAAAAGCCAATATGATGTTAGGATTAATCTCAAGAAACTTTGATGATAAATCACCCGAACTTATGAAGAGATTATATTTAGCATTTGTAAGGCCACACCTAGAATACACCGTTCAGTTCTGGTCACCGAACTATATCAAAGATCAAGTTTTGCTAGAAAAGATACTGAGAGGAGCAACCAAACAAATTTCAGCGCTCCGAAACCTGCCATATGACGAGCGTTTAACTTTAAAGCGTTTAGATATGTTTTCCATAAAAAAGCGAAGGATAAGAGAGGACTTAATTGAGGTGTTTAAAATCCTTAAAGGATTCGACAACATTAACCCAGATAGTCTATTTCAGAGAGACACCAACACACGAACACGCAGCAACGGTATGAAGTTAAAGGGAAATCGATGTAACACATTGGTGCGCAGAAGTTTTTTCAATAATAGAGTCGTCGATCACTGGAATAGACTCCCACCGTCAGTAGTTAGCGCAGAGTATCAATAGCTTTAAGTCTTCTTTGGATAAGTAATTCAGGGATATAAGATTATATTGACCTTTTTCGCATGTTTTCAGACAGATTTCAGCAAGAAATCAACCTATATTCATATAATTCTCCCCCACAACCTAGATTGCAAGTAGCGAAAGTCAACAATAGAGCAAAGCAACAGTTAATGTCCGCATGACAGGTGGAGTGAGGTGTGGGTGCAGTAAGGTGACAGATTACTGGTGCGTGCCTAGTACCGCCGATAAAACGAGGATGAAGCCTTCACCTGTGCTCCTGAAACTACACCTCACCCATCGTTGGTATTAGGGGGGGTTCTGGGGCTGCCCTCTGTAGGCCACTCGGCCTTTTCCAGTCTCCCTGTAATTCTATGTTCTTATGTAATTAAGTAATTTTCTCCCACAGCTTAGGTTACCAGTAGTGTAAGTTAAGGGTAGTAATTTCCTCTTATTTCTCTCTTTACTGTAAAATTTCCATGGCCCTTTCTTCCTTAAAGGTACATGGTGTTCTCTTCTAACTATTTCCTGCCGGTACGTTGCCGGAGGGAGAGGTGGGTGGGGAGGAGCCTTCATCTATTCTGTCCTGTCCTACCACACGTAGATTACTAGTAGTAGCGGTAGTAAACAGACACCCTCGCCATAGACCGATAGGTCTTCTGGTGTCTGTTCTTCCTATGTATTCCTATGTATTCCTTCTCCTCCTCCTACTGCATCTCCTCCTCTATCTCTCCTTCTTTTTTCCTTTTTTTCTCCTGTGTTTTGTATTATTTTTGTTCTTTCCCTTTTTTGGTGTTCATTTTACCTCTGTTTGTTTGTTTCCTTCCCTTTTCCTTTTAAGTATTTTCGTTTCCCTTGGTAAGACAAGCGGAAGTATGATGAAGAGGAAGACTAAGGAAGAAAGGGAAGTAGTGAGCGGAAGAGAAAGAAAGAAAGAGACGCAGACAGACAAACAAGCAGACAAGTGAACAAGCGAAAGTATGACGAAAAGGAAGACTAAGGAAGAAAAGGAAGTAGTGAACGAAAGAGAAAGAAAGAAAGAGACGCAGACAGACAAACAAGCAGACAAGTAAACAAAAACAGACATCGCTTGAATGGAAAAAAAAAAAAAAGACTGACATCGCCAGTAGTAGAAGACAAAGTTAAAGACCCCTAAGACATACACTCAATAAACAAAGCCAAAATAAACTTATTATATAAAGCCCTGATGAAGTCGTTATTAGCACTTTAAATGATATATATGGCAGGAATAGGTTGGTCCTTGTAAATCAGCCTATACATTAAATAAGGAAAGGTTAGAGGTCTGGAAATGGCGTCGTCAAAGAGGAGAGAGGTAAAAAAGTAAGAGTTTGATCCGATTACGTGGATTGGGAAAAAAGTGATAGAGTGGCTATTGTTCTGTACTTGTAAAGCTGTTATTGTTTTTTGTATTTTCATTATTTTCCTTTTCTTCGTCTTATCACCTCTGACATTACATCATTAATTATCACCAGCATCGGCACACCGCCACCACCACTGCCAGGATCATCACCACCAACTTCACCACCACCACCACCACTGCCAAGATCATCACCACCACCTCCACCATCACCAATATTCTCTCAGTATGTTTCTTTATTTACTGGTGCTGAAAAGGTCAGATAGCAAAGCGTTACATTAATAGGAGAGAGAGAGAGAGAGAGAGAGAGAGAGAGAGAGAGAGAGAGAGAGAGAGAGAGAGAGAGAGAGAGAGAGAGAGAGAGAGAGCATACGCTTACATGCAGCAGAAATAAGTTCACACCTACAAAGTCTTTCCCTTGAGGTGGTACGTCCGCCCCTTCCCGTGGAGGAGGAGGAGGAGGAAGAGGAGGACAAAGGAAGTACACAGGAAAAGCAAACAGCAACAAACCTCTTGGCTGTTTGTTGTTGCTACTATCTACTCTAATCTACGAGTCAGAGACACAGGACAGCAAAGGTGAAGGCTCCTCCCCTCCTACCAGTCCCTCTAGCCGAGGCTGGCACGAAAAGGAAGAATACCATGTAGTATAGAAAAACTACAATGGAATCTTACATGGACAGAAGGAAGATCATAAACGACAACTAGGCTAACACTACTTTCTGTTAGACCGGAGCAAAATAACGGATGCTCGGGTTATTTGTCTAGTCGGTTTTTGAACGTGCAAATAGTTTCGCTTTCGACGACGTTTTGAGGCAGAGCATTCCATACATTGATGACACGGATAAAGAAGAGGAGGAGGAGGCAACATGGAAACATGGACTAGCAGGCAGCAGAAAGCCTGTTGGCTCATTACAAGGTTGCCTGCTTCAGTGATTTAATCAATCCGTTAGCCATAGGAGTGGCTTGCAAGGAGGGATTAAAGCACTTGTTACTTAAAGATTTGTATCATGTCTCCCCGCAGTCGTTTCTTTTCCAACGTGAAGAGGTTGAGTCGCTCGAGTCGCTCTTCATAGGGCTTCGTCCTCAGTGATGGTATCATCTTCGTGGCGCGGCGCTGTACTCTCTCAAGTAATTCAATGTCTTTCCTGTAATTTGGTGACCAGAATTGCACGGCGTATTCCAGGTGGGGCCTTCCCAGCGAATTATACAAGGATAACATAACTCCCGGCGTCTTGTATTCAAAGTTCCTCGCTATGAACCCAAGCATTATATTGGCTTTCTTACAGGCGGACTTGCAGTGTTTTGCTTGTTTCAAGTCACTGCTGATGGTGACCCCGAGGTCTCTCTCCTCTTGCACAACATGTAGTGGTTCGCCACCCATGTGGTATGTGTGGTTGCTGTTTCTGGATCCGATATGCATTACTTTACATTTGGTAGTGTTGAAGGACATCTGCCATTTTTCTGACCACCGAGTGATCTGGTTTAGGTCTCTCTGGATAATTTCGCAGTCTGCCGTCGTGAGGGCCTTCCCTCCCACCTTTATGTCGTCGGCAGGAGGAGGAGGAGGAGGAGGAGGTAAAAAGGCTTTGAGGAAGGAGACGTGCCTGGTTTATCATTCTCTCTCTCTCTCTCTCTCTCTCTCTCTCTCTCTCTCTCTCTCTCTCTCTCTCTCTCTCTCTCTCTCTACTACTCACACAAAATATCTCGTCTCACAATCCTTAGAGAGAGAGAGAGAGAGAGAGAGAGAGAGAGAGAGAGAGTAGGCAAACAGACAGGCCGAAACAGTGTGAGATGGGTTAGACAGTGTGTGTGTGTGTGTGTGTGTGTGTGTGTGTGTGTGTGTGTGTGTGTGTGTGAGAGAGAGAGAGAGAGAGAGAGAGTTCCGTATCTTTTTCCTTTCAAGGCGAAGGTAAAGGCAGGAGGAGGAGGAGGAGGAGGACGAGGAGCAGGAGATGGAGGAGGAGGAGGCGGAGGAGGAGGAGGAGTTGGAGTAGAAGGATGAGGACGAGGAGGAGGAGGAGGAGGAGGAGGAGGAGGAGGAGGAGGAGGAAAAAAAGGAGGTCTTGAAGAAAGGCAGAAAGCAGCTGTTGTCATGGGGAGGAAGATCAAGAAGACTAAGCAGGAGGAAGAGGAAGAGAGGAAGAAAATATGGAAGAGGAGAAAAAACTCGGTACAGGAAAGGAACAAGAAAAATGAGGAATAAAAGAAAGAAGAAATGATAGTGAAGAATATACGAAGAGAGGTAAACAGTTAAAGAAACAGAAGAAAGTAAAACGGAAGGAACTCGGATATAGAAAGAGGTATTGGAAGGAAAGGAACGAGGAACGGAGAGAAAGGATGATCATAATGAAATAAATGGAAAAAAAGTATAATATCGTGTGGAGGAAGGAAGGGAAGATGAGGAGGGATTGAGAGGTGAGGGAGGAGGTGGCAGGCGATGGGTGAGGGAAGGGGAAAGATTACAAGGGGTTAGAAATGTGAAGCGGGAGGTATTGGCAGCGAAACAGGGAGGAAAGGGAGAGGGGAGAAGAGGAAAAAGAGAGAGAGAAAGGGAGAGAGGAGAAGAGGAAAAAGAGAGGGAGAAAGGGAGAGGGGAGAAGAGGAAAAAGAGAGATGGAGGAAAAAAGGAGAAAATTGTGACAGAGAGAGAGAGAGAGAGAGAGAGAGAGAGAGAGAGAGAGAGAGAGAGAGAGAGAGAGAGAGAGAGAGAGAGAGAGAGAGAGAGAGAGAGAGAGAGAGAGAGATTTAGATAGAAAATCAGACCACACAGACCCCATGGTCCAGACTTGGTGGTCTGTCCTTAAACCTAAGTGATTTTACATTAATCAGAAGACTCCAAAACGTTGCATTTCTACTCTAGTTGATATTAAGTTGAAGGAAGTGACGGTCGAGCTTATTTTTGAAGGAGTCAATCGTGTTACACTGGACCACTGATGGTGGAAGCTTATTCCATTCTCGCACTTCAACGTTGGTGAAGAAAAATTTGGTGCAATCTGACTTTACTTGTCTACATCTGAGTTTTACGCCATTGTTCCTCGTGCGCAGACTGTCATCGATCATAAACAATGTTGATCTGTCTACATTCGTGAAACCATTAAGTATTTTAAAACATTCGATCAATTTTCCTCGGAGGCGACGTTTCTCAAGAGAGAACATGTTAAGGATAGAAAGCCTTTCTTCGTAGGATTTGTTGCGCAAGGAAGGGATCATTTTCGTTGCCCGACGCTGAACACCTTCTAATTTAGCAATATCCTTAGCATGGTGGGGGGACCAAAACTGTACCGCATATTCCAAGTGGGGTCTGACTAAACTGTTGTAGAGGAGTATTACATCTTTATTCTTGAATACAAAGTTTCTTTTAATGAAGCCCAACATTCTGTTCGCTTTATTTGCTGCATCGATGCATTGCTGTGAGAATTTGAGGTTTGACGCGATTTTGACCCCCAAGTCTTTGACGCATTGAACGCTTTTGAGTTTAACGCCGCTCATTTCGTATTCGAACTTCTTATTCCTCGTTCCAACTTGAAGGACCTGGCACTTGTCTACGTTAAAGGGCATCTCCCATCTATCCGACCAAGCTGAAATTTTGTGCAAATCCTCTTGGAGGCTTTGCCTGTCTTCGTCAGTGAGAACCGAGTTACCAATCTTTGTGTCGTCTGCAAATTTACTAATGCGGTTATTGAGTCCAACATCCACGTCGTTGATGTAAATAATGAAGAGCACTGGGCCAAGGACCGAGCCCTGAGGGACGCCACTAGTGACAGGCGCCCACTCTGAGTTAAATCCGTCAATCACTACTCTTTGTTGTCTGTTGCTCAACCAATTCGCGATCCATTGGTTTACTTGACCGTCAATACCTATTTGCTTTAATTTGTAAAGTAATTTATGATGCGGGACTTTATCAAACGCTTTCTGGAAATCAAGATAGACTACGTCCAGTGATTTGGTTACGTCATAAACATTGAAGAGGTCGTTATAAAAGAGAGAGAGAAGCTCCGAAGCCACACTCGAAGCAGCGAATGAGGCAGCACCACCCAAGCCTCGCCGACAGAGGGCTCCACGAACACCTCAGCCTCATCATAAGTCTTTGTTGCTGTTCTACACTATTAATAATCCCTCACGCACATAAAGACTCGACATTACATTACTTCTTGTTTTTTTTACTTACAGTTATGTGAAAACAGCGAACCCTTACGTGTGTGTGTGTGTGTGTGTGTGTGTGTGGTCAATGGGTAGCAGGAAAGCAATGATTCGGTGATTGACAGCCAGCCAATCAGCACGTGTTTCCAAGCCTCGTGCGGGGGAGGAGGTGGAGCTAGTACTCTACAGGGTTAATCAAAACTCTGTGACTTTCCTCCTTTGCTCCTCAAATTTTCTTACAACATATTATGAAAGGGAAGTTGGTTAGATAAACATACCTTTAATTAGATATATGAGCAGCCTTCACCTGTGTGTTTGTGAGAGCTAGAGGGCGTAGGAGAGGCAGAGAGCATAGTTATCCCCGTACATGATTGCAAGCTACACACAATCACCGTATCCCAAACTCCGGAGCACCCTGTAACACCTTCCGCTCTCCCGGCCTTCCCTTCCCTTCCCGTCCTTGCCCCGCCTCACTTCGCGTTGAGGTTCCGTTGCCGTTGTTGCGCGTACAGTGTGGCGGTGCTGCGTTACGTGGGTGTTCCTGCCGTGGCCGTTGCTGACGTCTGCCTCGCTAGGAGATGAGGTGAGGCTGGGAGAAGGGTGTGTAGGGAGAGGCTTGGATGGCTAGGGAATGGAGGGACGGGGACAGAGAGAAGGATGGATAGGGAAGGGAGAGAGGAAGTTTAAGATGAAGTGATGTTGCAAGGGATTGGTGTGTTGGGAGGTGGGCAAATGTTGGGGAAGGGAGTGATGGAGAGAGGGAGGGAATCCAGGGATTGAGAAAGGTGGGGAGAAAGGAATGGAGGGGAGGAGATTACAGGAGGGATGGAGAGAAAGGGAGAGAGGGAGAACTGAAGGGAAGGGAGGAATAGATGGAGGGCAAGGGAAGGGAAGGATGGAGAGAGTGGAAGTGAGGAAGGGAGAGTAAAGGAATGGAGAGGAGAGAGAGGGGGAGGAATGGTGAGGGAGGAAGGAAGGAGGGATGAAGAGAGTGGAAGAAATGTAGGGAAGGATGGAGAGGAATGGAGGGAAGGGCGGAAGGGAGTGGACGGGAAGGTGGGGCGGCAGTGTGTAGCAGATGCTGGCAGCCGACACGAGGCAGTGTTCCTTTCCTCTTAGTTTTGTTCCACTCTTGGTTTTCCTTCTCGTGTCTTAAACCGAGTTGCTTTTCTTCCTCCTTTCCTTCCTTACACGCCGTTGGTTCCTTTCTCCTTTCCTTAACTGTGATGTTTTCTCCTCCGTGTGGCACAGTTGTTATTGTATCTTTTTTGTTTTTGTTTTGTTATATATATATGGGCTTGCTTTTTTTCCCTTTTTCCTAATATTATCTTTCTTTTCCTTGTCTCAACCTTATTTTCCAGTATGTGTTATTTGTGTTATTATTTGTATGCTTGGAGGAGCAGGAAGAGAGAGAGAGAGAGAGAGAGAGAGAGAGAGAGAGAGAGAGAGAGAGAGAGAGAGAGAGAGAGAGAGAGAGAGAGAGAGAGAGAGAGAGAGAGAGAGAGAGAGAGAGAATCTGAAGGGGGTGAGGTGGTTTAACTTCTGCTTGTCCCTTGGTGATGAATGGTGTGGCGGAGGTGAGGCAGTGTGGGGAGGGGTCAGTGGGTGGGGGAAGGAAGGGAGAGAAGAGGAAAAGGAAGGGAAGGAGAAAAAAGGAGGAAGTTATGGAGGAAAATGACTACTTCGAAAGAATAAGAGGGAGGAATGGAGGGAAGAAGGAAAGGGAAGGAAAGAAGGAAGAGGGAAGGGAAGAAAGTAGGGAGGGGAGAGAAGGAAGGAGAGAAGGCAGGAGGTTATGGAGGGAAATCATTGCTCCGAAATAATAAGAGGAAGAAAAGGGACGAAGGGAGGATTGAACTGAAGGAAGGAGGGAAGGGGTGGTAGGGGAAAAGGAAGGCAAATCAAGGGAGGAAGTAATGAAGTAGGAAAAGGAAGGGAGGAAAATAAAAACATGGAAAATAAGTTAAAAAATAAGAGAGAAGAGAAAATAAAGGGTCAATGATTATCGGGCTTTTTCTTCATTATTATTATTTTTTTTCCTGGAGCTGCTTCCTGTACTTAAAAACAACAACAACGGAGAGAAGGGAAAGTTGAAGGATTGAAGAAAAATGTTAGGGTAAGGAAGAGAGGATGAGAGATCAAGGCTAAGGAAGGATAACGGAGGGGATAACAAAAGGAGGAAGATGACAAGGGAAAGAGGAATAGAATAAATGGAAGACACTAAAGGAATGAAAGACGTGTTTGGGGGACGAGAAGAAGAGAGAGCAAGGTAGTTATGGATAAGTGAGGAATGGATGAGGGAGAGGAAAGGTTGAGGAAGAAGAAAGGAGGAGGGAGTAAGGAAATGGTAAGGGAAGAGACCGTTAGAGGATTTAAGGGAAGAAGAGAGGAAAGTGAAAGGAGGAGGAGGAATAGGAGGAATACATAAGAATACATAGGAAGAACAGACACCAGAAGACCTATCGGTCTATGGTGAGGGTGTCTGTTTACTACCGCTACTACTAGTAATCTACGTGTGGTAGGACAGGACAGAATAGATCAGTGGTTCTCAAACTTTCTGACATTGTTACCCCTGACAGCGCAGAGGTAGAGGACAATTACCCCTAGCCCCCATTCCTGTTCATTTACAATTATTTTACATGAAATTATAGGAAAGGAAAATATAATATTTAATTATTTACTCATTTTAATGCATTTTTTTATTAGAAAATCAGTATTTAATACAGAATAAGAAATTTAGGCATTATTTCCTTTGATAAGAGATAAAATTAAAGCGTTTTTACTTTAAATTTATAGCTAACTGGAATGAAACCTTTTTTTTGGTGATTAAGATAAATATAATAAATTTTATTGCTACATTAATCAGAAAAAATAATGGAATCCTAGTTTTTAATATATTTTAATATATTTTATAACTAAGTTGTAAAAAATGTAACTTCCTTAATAAATGAAAAGTTGAGAGATACATGTTTGACAAAAAAATAAAATATTTTTCTTTTGTGAAAAAAAATATTAATGCATTATTTCATTCTCAACTGAGAAAATAAAAACATTATTGTTGTGTTATTAATGGGAAACATGGGATTGTTTTCTCTTTACTAATCTATCAATGCAAGGGTCTGTAGAAGACAGTGCACATCGCATATCAGCATCTGTGTCTTTCAGCTGGTTCCTAGCTTTGGTTTTAATTGAAACTAAAGCTGAGAAACCTGCCTCACAGCGGTAAGTTGTGGCAAAAGGGATGAGCACATTTAGAGCTCTCTGTGAGAGAATGGGATATTCCTTCTCCTGTTTGGCCCAGAAAGTAATCAACTCTTCATTTTGATAATCTACTTCCAGGGATTTATCCTCTCTTAATGCAAGAAATTCAAGCTTTGCTGCTATGTCACTGTCCTCAATAATTTCTTCATCCACAGTAAATGGTTTAGTTACCCAAGCTCTCTTGCCTCGCTTATCAAGGTCAGGAAAGTAACTACTGATTGTTTCAGTCATAACACGAAGGTGCTCTTCAATAAGATCAACAAATGAACAGTCTTCTTCAGTACTGGTTAGTAGTGTTGTTAGTTCTGAAAAGACTGCTGTGTCACCAGCATGGACACGACGCTGATAAAGCTGAATTTTTCTTTGAAAAGCAGCAACTTTATCTTGGGTACTTAAAACATTTACATCATTTCCCTGAAGTGATAAGTTCAGGGAGTTTACATCTCCAAAGAAATCTGCAAGGTATGCAACCTTCAACATGAACTCTTCACTCTTCATTTTCTCAAGTAGATTTACTTCTTTGGCAGTTTTTTTCCTCTCAAGGAAAGCAGCTATTTCCTCTTTTAACTCAAGAACACGATGCAAAACCTTACCCTTAGATAGCCATCTAACTTCGGTGTGAAATAAAAGCGCTGTGTGGCATGCACCCATTTCCTGACATAAAACTTTGAATATTCTCGAGTTCACAGCACTCCCTCTGATATGATTAACTATTTTAACAACATTTGACAGTACATCTGCAAGATCATCAGGGAGAGTTTTCATAGCTAATACATGGCGATGGATCATACAGTGTGTGAACTGAACATGTGGAGCAATATTTCTCACACACGCTTGAAACCCTGAATGGACACCTGTCATTGAAGGTGCTCCGTCAGTGCAAATCCCAACTAGTTTTGTCCAGTCAATACCCTTATCTCCAAAAAACTTGTTAACTATATCAAACACATCTTTACCACGTGTGGTTGTAGCAAGAGGTTCTGAGAACAAGTATTCCTCTTTAACTGAATGCCCTTTCATGTACCGTACATAAACAAGCAGTTGTGAACATGAAGATACGTCAGTTGACTCGTCAAGTTGAATAGCATAGGAAGAGCTGCTCTTCAATTCAGTTGTTACCTGCTCAAGAATGTCATTACTCATATCCAGGATGCGCCGTTTTACTGTGTCATTAGAGAGCGGAATCTGTTTCATTTTTTTTGCCTGTTGCTCGCCAAGCACAAGCCTTGTAGCTTCAATCAAGCAGGGTTTAACCAGGTCCTCGCCAATAGTGTGAGCTTTTTTATTTCTGACAATGTACAGAGAAACTGCATAAGAAGCTTGAAGAACAGATTCGTTTTGCTGTGCATAATGACCACCGGAATCAATTCTTGTTGACTTTAAGCTACGCTCTTTTCTTTCAAAATAAGCAACATCCTTCTCTTTTAATTCACCATGACATCGCAGGAAGTGGTCCTTTAGCTTACTTGGCTTCATACTTTCTGCTGTCAAAACCTTCATGCAAATTACACACTGGGGCTTCTCAACTGATTTATCAGATATGCTGGTAAATCCCCACTGGAGGAAGGCTTTATTGTACGTGCGTTTCTTGCTCGTTGCCATCATGGACTCGTTCCCTCAATCCTGAAAAAAATTATGTACCTACTTAATATTGTTGATTGTACAGTACACTACGCCAATAATTAGACACGTTTACAATCACTTTCTTTGTGTGCGTGACACCTCTCTCTCTCTCTCTCTCTCTCTCTCTCTCTCTCTCTCTCTCTCTCTCTCTCTCTCTCTCTCTCTCTGGAACTGATAAGTAAGAGCTGTAGCGTGCATCAGGCCCTTTCTATTCAATATAAGTAAATAAAAGCTTGTTAATTAACCTCCCTTAACCATAGACATGCAAGTAGTAAAACATTAACCCTTATACCCCGTGATAAAATCAGAAAGCGGTTTTAGCTTGTGTACATAAAAAACGGGTATCAACTTGTAAAAAGTGTTTCCTTGTTTACTTAAGTGTTCAGTATTTGTGCATGAAAAAATATAAAACAAAGTTCCTCAAGGTCTGATACTTCCAGGACCACCACCTCGTCATCAGACGCCATGGTGTACCACCATGCACACTTCGATAAAAAGAAAAAAATAACAATTCTCAGTAATGTCATGCATTATATTACGTTCCTGAAACAATTATTTACCCCCCAACACACATATACATCTTCTATCTTGCCTAGAAATGGGTAAAAAATGATAAAATACAGCAGCGTCACGATGGTGTACTCACCACAGTCCAGTCCCGAGCCACACAACAACATAAACAATATCCTTGTGAAAGCTCATACGTGACTGGCCAGGCATCCACCATCTTGAAAACAATGGGCCAATGACAGGCCTTGATATATAAACACTAGCGGCTAGTGTTTATATACTTTATTATTATTTAGTGTTTATATACTTTATTATTATTTATCAATTTACTGAATTTTACTCTAAAGTATTTTTAATTTTAGAAATACCTCATTACCCCTCAGAAACGGCTTCATTACCCCCATGGGGGTAATTACCCCCAGTTTGAGAACCACTGGAATAGATGAAGGCTCCTCCCCACCCACCTCTCCCTCCGGCAACGTGCCGGCAGGAAATAGTTAGAAGAGAACACCATGTACCTTTAAGGAAGAAAGGGCCATGGAAATTTTACAGTAAAGAGAGAAATAAGAGGAAATTACTACCCTTAACTTACACTACTGGTAACCTAAGCTGTGGAGGGAAATGACTTCATTACATAAGAACATAAAAACACAGAAACGCAAGGAGAATGGAAGAGGACGAGTGGCCTGCACAGGGTAGCCTCAGAATCCCCCCTAATACTCAAGATGGATGAGGTGTAGTTTCAGGGGAACAGGTGGAGGCTTGATCCTCGTTTTACCGGCGGTACTAGGCACGGCACCAGTAACCTGTCACCTTACTGCACCCACACCTCACTCCACCTGTCATGCGAACATTAACTGTTGCTTTACTCTATTGTTAACTTGCGCTACTTTCAATCTAGGTTGTGGGGGAGAATAATATGAATTTAGGTTGACGTCTTGCTGCAATCTGTCTGAAAACATGCGAAGAAGGGTCAGTATAATCTTATATCCCTGAAGTACTTATCCAATGAAGACTTGAAGCTATTGATACTCTGTGCGCTAACTACTGACGGTGGGAGTCTATTCCAGTGATCGACGACTCTATTATTGAAAAAACTTTTGCGCATCAATGTATTACATCGGTTTCCCTTTAACTTCATACCGTTGCTGCGTGTTATTGTGTTGGTGTCTCTTTGAAATAGACTATCTGGGTTAATGTTGTCGAATCCATTAAGGATTCTGAACACTTCAATTAAGTCCCCTCTTATCCTTCACTTTTTTAGGGAAAACATATCTAAACGCTTTAAACGCTCGTCATATGGCAAGTTTCGGAGCGCTGGAATTTGTTTGGTTGCTCGTCGCTGTATCCTTTCTAGCAAAACTTGATCTTTGATATAGTTCGGTGACCAGAACTGAACGGCGTATTCTAGGTGTGGTCTTATAAATGCTAAATATAATCTCTTCATAAGTTCGGGTGATTTATAATCAAAGTTTCTTGAGATTAATCCTAACATCATATTGGCTTTTTTACTCGCTGCAGAACTTTGATCACTCATTTTAAGAGTGTTACTGATAATGACACCAAGATCTTTTTCTTGTTTTACTTCGCTGAGCTCATGTCCTTGAATCTGATATTTAAAGTTAGGATTTTTTTCACCTATGTGGATTAGTTTACATTTATCTACGTTAAAACTCATTTGCCATTTTTCGCTCCAGTCGGCAAGTCTTACTAAGTCTGATTGAATATTCTCGCAACTTTCACTGTTCATTACCGTACCTCCTAATTTGGTGTCGTCAGCGAATTTGGCTACTTTTGATAGAATATCAGTTTCTAAGTCGTTCACGTAACCTTGAGGCACGCCACTGGTGACGGGTTGCCAATCCGATGCTTCACCATTAAGAACTACACGCTGTTCTCTGTCGGTGAGCCAGTCATGAATCCACGCACATAGATGGTCGTTAATACCGTGGGAGCGCAGTTTAGAAATAAGCCTAACGTGAGGAACTTTATCAAACGCTTTCTGAAAATCTAGGTAAAATACGTCATATGGGCTTCGGGCGTCCCAACATGTATAAACATCGTTGAAAAAAGTTAATAGGTTGGTAAGGCAAGACCGATTACTACGAAATCCGTGCTGACTATCAGTTATCAAATCATTTGTTTCAAGGAAAGTGATCATTTTATCCCTGATCATTTTTTCGAATAGTTTAATTAGGACAGACGTAAGGCTGATAGAACGATAATTACTGGCTTGTTTTTTATCTCCTTTTTTAAAGATCGGGGTAATATTGGACTATTTCCACTCGAGAGGCACACTGGCCTGTGCTAATGACTTGTTGAATATTAATGTTATGGGAGGAGGAGGAGGAGGAGGAGGAGGAGGAGGAGGAGAAGGGTGAAATGGAGAGAACGGATAGCAGGAGATTATTGCCACTCAGAGAGAGAGAGAGAGAGAGAGAGAGAGAGAGAGAGAGAGAGAGAGAGAGAGAGAGAGAGAGCATACACAGGACTGATTCCATATTGAGTTGCACAAAAATAATAAGAATGTTTTTTTGTTGTTGTGGGTCGCGATGCGCTGGCGGTGAATAAATGGATGAAGTAAAAGAAAAACAAATAATCCCGCGGAGGACAAAGAGAATGAAAATCTATATATTTTAGCTGAGCTGTTTCTTGTTTCTTTCCTTTTATATTTGATTTTCCAAATTTTATCCGTTCATTATCACTTTCATTATTATTTCTTTCCTTTTTCTTCCTCCTTTTTTTTCTTTTTTTTTTTTTTTTGCTCACGAGGTCATTAACACTGCGATCTGAGATGCAATTGACGAATGCAAATAAATGTAAAGAGTATGCACGAACACATAAACAAACGCTAAATTAAAAATAAATCAAAAGTATATGAATAAATAATGAACGGGCATATATATTGCAAAAGTAATTTCCTTGATTACTCTCTCTCTCTCTCTCTCTCTCTCTCTCTCTCTCTCTCTCTCTCTCTCTCTCTCTCTCTCTCTCTCTCTCTCTCTCTCTCTCTCTCTCTCACACACACACACACACACACACACACACACCTGGAAATCCCTTATATTAAACAAAATTGTTAGTATAAATATCTTTCTTTTCCTTTTTTTCACATAAATGATTATGGGCAACACGTTCATGTATTATTCACCGGAGCATGAATTAAGTGAGATTATATTTAACGAAACCTGCGATAAAAATGTAGGTTTGATTCATTTACGGATTCTCTGAACGCTTACTTCATTTTGACTCAACGCTGTAATAAGGACAATTTGTTTATCGTAGTATATGTATAGAGGAGCATGTGTACTTATTTCTAATTTTCCAGGCAAATAAAAAACGCGTCATAAAGAGTTAAATATCAGAAGATCGCTTAAAAATGTGTGTGTGTGTGTGTGTGTGTGTGTGTGTGTGTGTGTGTGTGTGTGTGTGTGTGTGTGTGTGTGTGTGTTTCAATGTCGCCCTAAATCAATTGTTTTCACATAATCTCCTTTACCTGAATCCATTAATACTTGCGAACACGTAAAATTATTCACACTTCTTTTTAACATTTGTTTTCATCTCTATTTTGCACCCACTCCCCCACTCGTCCTCAAACACAATAGTTTCACCTTTAGTACATCATTACAGGCTCTGTATAAACACCAACACAATCAACTTTTTGTTCTCTCTTACATTCCAGTTATATATATCTTTAGTCTCTTTATGTACACTATCTTAACATTAACACTTTCTTTATATATTCTTACAAGCCACACAATTATCCTTCACTGTTATTATTATTCACATTTCTTCCAATACTTGTTGTCATCCTTTTATTTTAATCACTCTCAAACACTCGCTCCAGTCATTCTTTTTTTCTTTAATACTCCTTTCAATTTTTTTCCGTCCTTCTACTCTTACTTCCCCTCTTTCTTATCTTCTTTCTTTCCCTACTTTCCCTTCCTCCCTTTTCTCTTTTAATTAAACCTTATTTTATGTTCCCTCACTTCTCTCCTTTTCCTCCTTGTTATCACTCCTCAGCTTTAGTATATCCTTACAAGCTCAATATAAACACCCACACAGTCAACGTTTTCTTCTCTTTTACATCCAAATTAGATTTACCTTTACTTCTTTTCTTACGTACACTACCCTAACATCAACATCCTCCCTTCTAAACAGCTGATCACATTCCCTCGTCCATATCGCCCACCAGCTCTTGTTGTCCACGCCTCCAGGCTCCTGTGGTGCATACACTCAAAAAACTATCGTTTTTTTTTTTTTTTTTTTTTTTTTTACAGCAAAGGAGACAGTTCAAGGGCACAAAAAAAGCCCGCTACTTGCTGCTCCTAAAAAGAATCCAAAGAGGTGGCCGAAAGATAGGTCAGTTTCGGGAGGAGAGGTGTCCTGATACCCTCCTCCTGAAAGAGTTCAAGTCGTAGGCAGGAGGAAATACAGATGAACGAAGATTGTTCCAGAGTTTACCAGCGTGAGGGATGAAAGAGTGAAGATGCTGGTTAACTCTTGCATAAGGGGTTTGGACAGTATAGGGATGAGCATGAGTAGAAAGTCGAGTGCAGCGGGGCCGCGGGAGGGGGGGAGGCATGCAGTTAGCAAGTTCAGAAGAGCAGTCAGCGTGGAAATATCGATAGAAGATAGAAAGAGAGGCAACATTGCGGCGGAATTTAAGAGGTAGAAGACTATCAGTGTGAGGAGGAGAGCTGATGAGACGAAGAGCCTTAGCCTCCACTCTGTCCAGAAGAGCTGTGTTGGAGGAGACCCCCCACACATGAGATGCATACTCCATACGAGGGCGGACAAGGCCCTGTATATGGACAGCAACTGTGCAGGGAGAAGAACTGGCGGAGACGGTACAGAACGCCCAGCCTCGAGGAAGCTGATTTAGTAAGAGATGAGATATGAAGTTTCCAGTTAAGATTTTGAGTTAAGGATAGACCGAGGATGTTTAGTGTTGAGGAAGGTGATAGCTGGGTGTTGTCAAAGAATAGGGGATAATTGTTTGGAAGATTGTGTCGAGTGGATAGGTGGAGAAACTGTGTTTTTGAGGCGTTGAAGGACACCAGGTTCTTCTTGCCCCAATCGGAAATAATAGTAAGGTCTGAGGCTAAGCGTTCTGCAGCCTCCAGCCTTGAGTCGTTAAGTTCCTGAAGGGTGGGTCTTCTATTAAAAGAAGCTGAATAATGCAGAGTGGAATCATCGGCGTAGGAATGGATAGGACAGTTCGTTTTGGAAAGAAGATCATCAATGAACAACAGAAAAAGAGTGGGAGATTGGACAGAACCCTGTGGGACACCACTGTTAATAGATTTAGGGGAAGAACAGTGACCGTCTACCACGGCAGAAATAGAACGGTCAGAAAGGAAACTGGAGATAAAGGTACAGAGAGAAGGATAGAAACCGTAGGAGGGTAGTTTAGAAAGCAAAGATTTGTGCCAGACCCTATCAAAAGCTTTTGATATGTCCAGCGCAATAGCAAAAGTTTCACCGAAACGGCTAAGAGGATGACCAAGAGTCAGTTAAGAAGGCTAGGAGATCACCAGTAGAACGCCCCTTGCGGAACCCATACTGGCGATCAGATAGAAGGTCAGAAGTGGAAAGGTGCTTTTGAATCTTACGGTTAGGGATTGATTCAAAAGCTTTAGATAGACAAGAAAGTAAAGCAATAGGACGGTAGTTTGAGGGATTGGAGCGGTCACCCTTCTTAGGTACAGGCTGTATGAAGGCATACTTCCAGCAAGAAGGAAAGGTAGATGTTGACAGGCAGAGGCGAAAGAGTTTGACCAGGCAGGGTGACAGCACGGAGGCACAGTTTTTAAGGACAATAGGAGGCACTCCATCAGGTCCATAAGCCTTCTGAGGATTGAGGCCAGAGAGGGCATAGAAAACATCATTTTGAAGAATCTTTATAACAGGCATAAAGGAGTCAGAGGGGGGATGAGTAGGAGGAATATGCCGAGAATCGTCCAGAGTGGAGTTTTTAGAAAAAGTTTGAGAGAAGAGTTCAGCCTTAGAGATAGATGAGACGGCAGTGTTGCCGTCAGGACTGAGGAGTGGAGGGAAAGATGAAGAAGTGAAGTTGGAGGAGATGTTTTTGGCTAGATGCCAGAAGTCACGGGAAGAGTTAGAGAAAGCAAGGTTTTGACATTTTCTATTAAAGAAAGAATTTTTGGTTAGTCGGAGATTAGATTTGGCACGATTTCGGGCAGAAATGTAAAGTTCATAATTAGCATTAGTTTGAAGGCTCTGGAACCTTTTGTGAACTGCCTCTCTATCTTTAATAGCACGAGAACAAGCATGATTAAACCAAGGCTTTTTAGCATGAGGAGTAGAGAAAGTACGTTGAATGTATGCCTCCATTCCAGAGACAATCACCTCTGTGATGCGCTGAGCACACACAGAGGGGTCTCTATCCTGGAAGCAATAATCATTCCACGGGAAATCGGAAAAGTACATCCTCAGGTCGTCCCACCGAGCTGAAGCAAAATGCCAGAAGCATCGCCTCTTCGGTGGGTCCAGAGGGTGTACAGGAGCGATAGGACAGGATGCAGAAATAAGATTGTGATCGGAGGAGCCCAACGGAGAGAACAGTTTGACAGAATAAGCAGAAGGGTTTGAGGTAAGGAAGAGGTCTAGAATGTTGGGCCGATCTCCAAGACGGTCGGGAATACGTGCAGGGTGCTGGACCAACTGCTCTAGGTCGTTGAGGATAGCAAAGTTGTAGGCTTGTTCACCAGGATGGTCAGTGAAAGAGGATGAAAGCCAAAGCTGGTGGTGAACATTGAAATCTCCTAGGATGGAGATTTCAGCGAAGGGAGAGTGGGTCAAGATGTGCTCCACTTTAGAATTCAAATAGTCAAAGAATTTTACATAGTTGGTAGAGTTAGGTGAGATTCATCGGACCGTGGGGTCCGACGAATTTCACACTGAGCAACCCGGTAATCTCGGTAGGGTTGGTAAGGGTGCGATCACCCCCACCACCTCAGCTCTGCTGGGGGGAGCAGGACAAGACCCCCGTAAGGGAGTGATAGAGAGGAAGGGAGACACTGAGATACCAGCTATCACCATAATATTAACGGAGTGAATTGAGTGCCACTTGTTTAAGCTTTTTATTCACAAATTATTAAACAATAATGCTCATATGATATATGTAACAGCGGTGGGTAGAAGTATTCTCCCATAGCAAAGACAAAAACAACCATCAATGCATGTCAAATATAGTTCAGTTCATAATGTGCCATCCTGGAACTAATGCTTCCACTGAGCGTGTCTTTTCTTTCATGAACAAGTTGTGGGCATCTGAAAAAAAAAAAAATCAAATTGCAACGCTAATAGCATTGCTGGTAAGAAAGATAAAGTTTAAACAGAGTTGGATGGACTTCTACAGGTTGTTTAAATCTTCTCCTCTCTTGTGCTGTCTCATTGCCTAATAAAAAGTAGGAACTTTGCGCGCTTTTTAAGTTGACGAAAAAGGAATTTGGCGCGGGCGTTTTGAATTGCCGTAATTAGCTGTCTCTGAAGAAGAGTATCTTATTAAATAGATTGCATGCAGGAGTTAATTTGTCTGTTGGTATAATGACTCGCCGAGAATTATTAGATAATGAATCTTATTAGGTGCATCCATGATTGTTTCGAGACAAGAGAAGACCGGGACTCGGGTAGTGCTTGCTATGCTAGTGAAACCAATGCCAACATTATCTCACCATTTGGGTGATAAGTCAAGTTTATAATCCACTATAAATCTATCACAAGGGTTCATTAAGTTTTACGTAACCTCCTAGGCTCAGTGGAGCCGTATATAGCGATCAGTCAGTGGGATTCACTCTGATATCCGAATCCTGAGTGACTTATCTCCGCAAGGTGTTTCTTATATTGTCTCCTAAATGAACGAAATTTTAACTCTTCACTTGTGTGTGAGGTGTTAAAGCATAATTTCATCACCCCAAACACTATAATATTATAGCTACATAGAACACAGATCAATTAACTTCGCCTAAGACTCCACCTGTGTGTTTCATGAAGCGTTACTGTGCCAGCTCAAATTCTACTGCTTCATTTACGAGTCCCGCTCACTTGGGTCAGGCAAGTGAACCCACACCCAACACACGCAGTGATACCAACATGAGTAGCCTGTTCTCAATGGCTTCGTCCTTGGTGTCAGTTTGTATCGTGCTGAATGTGTCACGATAGTTTTTTGAGTGTGTACATCATCTCGTTCCCTCGTTTTCTTGCCTCCACCTGGACACCGTGTTATTAAAAGGACCCGTGGAACACCTAAAGTTTGCTGCTCAGGTGAAGAATTGCAAAACTAACAGCGTGATGGGAAAAAAAAAGTGAGGGATAGGGGGAGGAGGAGGCCGTGGGGTGAATGGGGATTCGGGAAAAAATGAGGGATAGGGGAGGGAGTTGAGGGGAAGGGGAAAAATACAGCGAGACTGGAAAAAAAGTTAAAAAAATGGTGAAGGAAAGGGGGAGAGTAAGGGGAGATTAGTAGAGAAAGAAACAAGGGGAGGGAACGATTTGGGAATTTAAGGAAGTGAAGGCAGAGGGAGAGAGGGGAGAAAATATGCTTTAGGAATGAACCGGATGTGTGGAAGGGGGATAAACGGAGTGGTGAACAGACGTGGGGAGAGGACGCTGGGGAGGGATGTGTAAGGAGGGAATTTGATGGAGTGTGGGAACAGGGAGGGGAAGGGGGTGAAGATGGGGAGGAAGGGAAACAAGTGTAGGAAAAGAGAATCATGAAGATGGGAGTGTGAAGAAGGGGAGGAAAGGGAAGGTGGTGGCAGATGTGGGGGAGTAGGAATGGTAGAAAAGAAGATGGCGATGAAGGGGGAGGAGATAGTGGTGAGATGATAATAGGTGGAGTTGATGGTGGTGGTGATAGCGATGGTGTTTTTTTTTTTTTTTTTTTTTTTTTACATTGCTGCCTATTGCGCCGGTAGGCTTCTTCCCGGTGGATCCTGATGGTCGGCCCAAGGCTTCTTTCCGGTGGGTCCTGATGGTCGGCCCAGCCCGTTCTGGCGCAGGCGAGTGTTTATAGTGGCGCCATCTTGCATTGGCTCATGCTGCCCTCCCAGAGCTCATTTTTGATCCTAGAATCTAGAGTCCGGGTTGATAGGTGGTCTTCTGGACAGCATGTGGGTAGTTTTAAGCCATTCGGCGGCGGCTGAAAAATCCCAGCTTGGTGGTGGTGGTAGCGATTGGATCAAATAGTGGTTCTTTATACAATGAAAAATGGATGGCAAAGATTAGTAAACAGAGAAGGTGAATGAGAGAGAGAGAGAGAGAGAGAGAGAGAGAGAGAGAGAGAGAGAGAGAGAGAGAGAGAGAGAGAGAGAGAGAATGTCTTTCCTTTCATTTCAATCCTTGTTTTCACTCTCTCCTGTCCTTTCATCTTTCCTCTTCTTCCTTCCCCTTGCCTTCCCTCCCATTCCTTTCCTCCCTCACTCTTTCCTTTCACTTCCTCTTTCCTTCCTTTTTGTCTTTCCATTATTTTTCTTATTTACCCTTTAATCACTCCCTCCTTCCCTCCTCCCTTCTCTCTACTCTTTCCTTCGTTTACTCCTTCCCTTCCTTTGTCCTTCCTTCTCATTTTCTTCCTCCCATCCGTTTTCTCACTGATTCATCCACCCCTTCTTCCCCCATCCCCTCTCTTCATTCCTTTAATTATTATTCTCTGTTCTTCATCTCTTCTTTTTCTCCTCCTTTCTTTCCTTCCCTTTTACACATTATCTTCCATTCTTCCATTCCTCCCTCCCCTTCTCGCTTCCTTATTCACCCCGAGAACGAGGAATCAAGAAGGAAAATAGGAAGATAAATATTTTTATCTTTCCCAGCAGCATGCGATAAGGAGGAAGAGGAAGAGGGGAGAACGCAGAGAGGTTAAACTATATATACACCTTCCACTCTGTTTCCTTCCCGCCAGGAGGACACAAGAGGAGGAGGAGGAGGAAAAGGGAGAAGTGAAGAAGAGAAAGAATGTGTGTGTGTTCGAGTTTCTATTACAATAAAAAAAGAAGGGAAATTAAAGAGAGGGATAAAGAGAAAAGAGGATAAAGGAAAAAAAATAATTAGAATAGGAAGAGAAGGAGGAAGGATAAAGGGAAAAGGACGGTTAAGGAACAGAAGAGATAAAGAAGATGATGAATATAATTAGGTGCAAAAGGTGTAGATAAAGAAGTAGGGAATTAAACAGAAGGAAATATGAAACAATAAAAAAAATGATAATAATGACAGTAATAATAATAGTAATAATTCTACTTTTCTTTGTTGTTGATATTTTAGTATGAGAGAGAGAGAGAGAGAGAGAGAGAGAGAGAGAGAGAGAGAGAGAGAGAGAGAGAGAGAGTTGCTTGGTTGGGAAGAGAGCGGCGGCCGTCACTCGTGTCAGGCTATCACGGGGTATTATAAGCTAACACTTCCGCCCTCACATCAAGTATTTCCAGACCCAAAAGCAGATTAACTGGGTCCTCATGGGTTTCTTTTTCACGTTCATTGTGTAGGAGCTTTGTCGAACTACCACCAGGGTCATAAATCTAGCTCTTGCAAAAGCTTTGTCAAATGTGTGTGCCTGGGCGATGAATTGTTTTACGAATATGACCCTTCGCCACTTCCCGCCGTGTGAGGGTCCTTTGAATTTATGAAGGCTGTATTCTATCACACTTTCCTTCTGCTTCTTTTGCTTCTGCTATTTTCTTTTTCCTCGTCTTCCTTTTCCGGTATTTTGTCTTCTTCGACTGCTCATTTTCCTTTTTTTTTTGTTTTCTGTTTTTCTTGTTCTTCTTGCTTTCTTTCTTGCTCTTCTTCTTATTTTCCTCCTCCTCGTCTCCGTCCATCCTTATTCTCATTTTTATCGTCCTCCTTATCCTTCCCTTCCTTCTCCCTGTTATCCAGCATTCTTCTTCCATTTCTTGTTCTCCTCTTCCTCCTCCTAAACTCACAAGCTTGCCAATAGATATGAGTTATCATCTCAATAAAATGTGTATCTGATGTGTGTGTGTGTGTGTGTGTGTGTGTGTGTGTGTGTGTGTGTGTTACCACGTCTTGACAGGGGACTCAGATTCAAGATGCAAGATTTATTTTCATATTTGGGTAGGCGGCTGCTGAGTGGTTAGCGTGCGGGCCCCACATTCACCACGCCATGGACAACGTTGATTCGAATCCCCATGCTACAACCTGGGATTTTTCAGTCATTCCCGAGTGGCCTAAGACTACCCACATGCTGTCCTGAATACCACCCATCAACCCGAACTCTAGAAGAAACCGTCCAGTGAGTCAGGAATGAGTTCCGGGGGGCAGCATGAGCCAAGCATAACTGGCGCTTCTATAAAAATTGTCTGCGCCATGACGGGCTTGGGCCGACCACCAGACCCCTGAAGAAAGCCTACCTTCCAAATGTTTTCGTCCGAGCTGCACTGTTCTTCTTCCCGTGTTGCTTCATCGTGTTTCGTTGTGTTGGGAATCTGAAGGCACACACAGGGGCCACCGAGGCATTTCAGTCAGGTGTGAAAATGTGTTGATATAGAAACAAAAAAATCAGTAAACTATAAAAAGTGCATAATTCGGTTTCAATTCGTTCAAAATAAATTTAATTAAGGTAAAAATAGGATTTACGTGTGGCTTATAACAGAGCAAAGAGAACATCTGTGTTGCTGCTAAGATTAAAACAAAAAATAAAACAGTAATAACGTTCCATATAAACCAACAAAGCAATTTTACCCCCGACTCATCCTGATTATGTTCCTTGATTTGTTTTATTGGTTGTGTTTGCCGTCTACTCACCAAAGAACAGACTGGAATGAAGAATTATTCGCCATGATGAATTATTTTAGTTTCTCATTTCTTTTCATATTTGATTCTCACTGACATTGTCATTTCGTCCTAACATGTATACAGGACGTGGACTATTCACTCCTTTCATACACTTTGTGCTGGTGAATACTGAGCTCCATCGTTTCTTTGTCCCTTATTTCTTTCTTCTTTCCTTTCCTTTGTTTATCATCTTCCTTATTTGTTCCTTTCTTTTCCCCTTTTCTTTTACAATACTACTTTTTTATATATCTGGTGCATTTCTAGGGACCAGTAATGAACACACACACACACACACACACACACACACACACACACACACACACACATCCCTCCCACAACCCTACACACACACACTAACGTCCCTCACCCACCCACACCTAACCCTCCCCCACACACTACCACCCCCCACACAAACAAATCACTCTACCCTTCCCATTCCGCCTCAGCATGACATTTGGCCGCGGGACTTTACACTGCTCTTGGCATTGACGAGTTCTACAATGCCTGGCTGATCACCCAAAGACCGGGGGGAGGCGGGAGGAGGAGGCAAATATTCCGAACAGGAGAGTCGAGGAGTCTAAAAATTGGTCCGTGCGTTCCAACTCCAATCCAACTCCTCGATTTAGAAGATCCTTGCGCTCCTGACCTGCTTTCACCTTGTTCTTTTCTTTTCTTTTGTACTTACTGACGGCTGAAGGACAGGTGTGGGAGAGGATAGATGGACAGGAAGGAAATATATACTAACATACCTTTAGAACAGTTGGAGAAACTAATCTAGACAGGTGGGTAATATCTAAATCTATGTTGGACATCTGTGGAAAGATAGATAGGCAGGTAGTATATACTAACATTCCTTCAGGATAGGTGAAGGAAACGGAAAGGTAGCCGGGCAGGTAATATAAATATTATACCAACGTGCCTTCAGGACAGATGTGGGAAAAGGGAAAAGGTAGACGGGCAGGTAATATATATGAGGCAAGCTTAGCTTATTAGACGTATCAGTAAGTTTATAAGTAAATTTAGACATGTTAGTAAGTTTATTAGAAATGTTAGGTATAGGTAAGTTAAGTAAGGGAGTATTACCAAAATTTGCAGATAGAAACAGGTGTAGGGGCTAGATATGAACATGACAACTAGACAGGATGATAAGCAAGATGTGGTGACAGAGAAACAGGCATAGCAAGGCAGACCGATAGACAGACAGACAGGCAGGTAGCGGGAGACAGACACATAAAGACACACAGACGTTCAGCTAAGCATAATACATACATACATACATTCAGTCAAGTTTTCCTGCATATTGGTGTATATATAGAGGTGAAGATGGCGCTATAGCTAAATAGATCTGCGAGTTGGCTCTGTGCTCATCTATATCTTGTTGGTTGGATTGGTTGGTTGGATAAATTCATGGATAGTAAGGTAAGGTGGGGTTAGGATTACAGGAGCTGCCTTGTAAAGGGCAATACAGACTCCTTACATTCTTATATTTTTATGTATACACCTTGAGGTTTAAAATAAAGTCCACAGTAAAGGGATTCTCTCACGGAGAAGTGTAATTTAAGAGGATTAACGCCCTTAGCTATTCTTACAGATTCAATATTCAAACATATATACATACATACATTACAAGTTTGGCTATTGGCAGTGCATCATTTTCGGCAACACACACACACACACACACACACACACACACACACACACACACACACACACACACACACACACACACACACACACACACACACACACACACACACACACACACACACACACACACACACACACACACACACACACACACACACACACACACACACACACACACACACACACACACACACACACACACACACACACACACACACACACACACACACACACACACACACACACACACACACACACACACACACACACACACACACACACACACACACACACACACACACACACACACCCCTCGAGCCCCGCTCAGGCCGGATTCTTTCCGTTGACTAGGAGTGGTTACTGTCCCCCCTTGAGCAAGGGGGTGGGGTGTGTGGGGTGTGAGGTCCTGGCAGTACCCAGAGATCGACAAAATGAGTACCTGCTCACGTCGTGAGGGTACCTGCTGGCGACAGCGACTCCAACTCGTGATCAGGCCGTGGTGAATTACACACACACACACACACACACACACACACACACACACACACACACACACACACGCACCATGACTGTTTAACGTTCCAGAAATGCTGTGTTAGAGAGACTTGGAAGAAAAAGAAGAGAGGGATGAAGGGGATGACGCGAAGAAAGGAAGGAAAGAGGGGAAGAGAGAAAGAAAAAGAGAGAAAGACGAAAAAAAACAGATGCAGGAGTTGGGAAGATTATGATAGAGAAAGCATAATAAGGAAAAGTGATGCATTCTAAAGCAAGAGAGAGAGAGAGAGAGAGAGAGAGAGAGAGAGAGAGAGAGAGAGAGAGAGAGAGAGAGAGAGAGAGAGAGAGAGAGAGAGAGAGAGAGAGAGATTACACATAACACGCATATATACAGAGAGAGTCTTAAGCAAACAAAGGGAGGGGAAGGGAGGGGAGGGAGCAGGGGCACAGATGCAAGATGGCGCCACTATAAACACTCGCCTGCGCCAGAACGGGCTGGGCCGACCATCAGGCCCCACCTGGAAGAAGCCTTGGGCCGACCATCAGACCCCACCAGGAAGATGCCTACCGGCGCAACAGGCAACGACGTAAAAAAAAAAAAAAAAAAAAAAAAAAAAGACGAGGGACACAGAACGAAGGGACACACG
Organism: Eriocheir sinensis; assembly: GCF_024679095.1. NCBI lineage: Eukaryota > Metazoa > Arthropoda > Malacostraca > Decapoda > Varunidae > Eriocheir > Eriocheir sinensis. Next base: position 232,719 of record NW_026111984.1, read on the forward strand.
AGAGACGAGGCAGCGCGAGGCGGCACAGAGAACACAGGACGGGAGGATGAAGAGGGAGAGGAAACATGCATAGTGATGGACAGAGAGGCGGACAGACAGATGAAGGTGGAGAGAGGACAATACAAACGGATTTAGAAAGAGACAGGAAGAAAGACAGATAGAGAGATGCAAAGACATAGAGAGATAGAGACAGTAAAAATGAGATATAAGGATACACAAACTTTAAGAGAGATGAACGTAGGTAGGAAAAGAGAGACACACAGTTAGTTAGAGAAAGAGATGAAGAGATAAATATATAATATATAGAGCTGAAACAAAGGCGGCCACCAGGAGACAAAGACAGGCAAAAACTAGCGGAAAAAGCAAGAAAAAATAAATATCAAAACACACACACACACACACACACACACACACACACACACACACACACACACACACACACACACACACACACACAACTCAGTTTGAAAATAACATTGGTAATTATATTGTTTTAACAGATATCTCTGATCACTATCCATTATTTTCTCATTTTAAGAATAATGATATAATACACCCTCCCATTATCATAACTAAAAGACTTAAATGACAAAGCAGTACTTAACTTCAACCACAATCTGCAACAACTAAGCTGAAGCAATGTATTTAAGTGTAGCTGTCCTAATGAATCATTTAATGTACTCTTCTCTGAGTTTAGCAAAATATTTAATCAATATTTCCCATTAAAAAGAGTGAGAGTAGATAAAAGGCACACAATAAAACCATATATAACTTCAGCCCTTAAAAGAAGCATTACTGAAAAAAAAAACAGATTAGACTAGCAAAAAGGTGGCCAGTCACATACAAGGAAACATATAGACATTACAGGAACACTTTAACGAAGCTCTGAGAACAGCAAAAAAACAAATATTATAAAAATTTTCTTTAGGACAATCAAGGCAACACAAAGATTCATTGGATCACTTTAAATTCCCTTCTTGGAAGAACTAATAAGTCATCAAGTCATGAAATATTCCTTGACCCACCCTGCTCAAATGTTAGTAATGCATTTAATGAACATTTTCTAAAATCTGGTAATACAGATTCGAATATGACTGATTGCACTAAATATTTAAATCCAACACCACATTTTTGTATGTACTTGTCTCCAACAAATACCACAGAAGTCACTAGTTATCTACATGCTCTTAGCACTAACACTCCGAGTTACGACGAAATTTCTCCAATAATATTGAATTCTGCATCTGCCTCACTAGCACTTCCATTAACTCATGTAATAAATCTTTCTCTAAAGACAGGTATTTTCCCATATCACTTGAAAAAGGCCAAACTAATTTCTATATTTAAGTCCGTTGATAAAAATAATATAAATAATTACCGTCCAATATCTATCTTTTCAGCATTTAGCAAAATCTACGAAAAAGTTATTGCTACCCGTTTAGTACATTATCTTGAGAACAATAATCTATTAGCCACATTTTAGCATGGCTTTCTGTCTAACCGTTCAACAGAAACTGATATCTTACACTTTATAAATAATGTTTATAATTTTTTTGAGGAAAAACTTTGTTGTGGGATTTGTATTGACCTCTCTAAAGCTTTTGATACGCTCAGTCATAATATTTTGTTTGATAAACTAACCCACATTGGTATTAGAGGTGTACCGTTTCAATTATTTCGTAGCTACCTTAGTAACAGATCCCAATCCGTATTCTGCAATAATCAATCATCTGATTTTATGAACATATCTAAAGGTGTACCACAGGGATCTGTATTAGGACCAATTCTATTTTTTATATACATTAATGACATTATAAATGCTAGCAAAAAAAAATCATTTCATTATTTATGCTGATGACACGAACCTCCTGTTAGCTGATAAAGATATGAATTCTCTGCACTCAAATTTAACAACTGAATTAAACCACATTAATATATGGGTTAAATCTAATCAACTTAAACTCGATGTCTCAAAAACAAATTTTATGTTATTTCAGAATCGTTCCCTTAACTATCACTTGGCTCCTGTCATATTAGAAGACACACCATTAAATCAAGTCGAACATACTAAGTTTCTTGGAATTCACATAGATAAAAATATTGCTTGAAAATACCACATTGATGAGGTATGTTTAAAAATTTCTAAAAATTGTGGGGTCTTGTATAAAATTAGACACAACCTTACTTCTGACACCTTAACTAGCATATATTACACTCTATGTTACCCTCACCTCACCTACTGTGTATCTGTGTGGGGAAGTACATGGCCATCTTTTTTTAAA
>NW_026111984.1:237500-268746 GCF_024679095.1 Eriocheir sinensis
GAAGGGAAGAGAAAAAAGGAGAAAGAAATATATAGAAGGTGGGAGAGAAAAGAGGACGAAGGGAGGAAGAGGAGGAGGGGGAGGAGAGGGAGGAGGAGACATAGAAACTCGCGCGTGCTTTTTTTATTTATTTACCATCGTCATCTATATCACTCTTATCTTTATTGCCATCTTGTGTTCATTTATCTCGCTCACATCAGTATTTGCTTATTTTGTATTTCAGATTTTCTTTATCTTTTTCCTTTTGTTCTTCATTATCATCTCCATTATTTTCGTCGCCATCGTCATCATCATTCTTACTGCCTTCCTAGTCATCTCATCATCACCGTCGGCATCATCACCGTCACGACCATCACCATCACCACCACTTTGAACACAATCACCACAGCCACAGCTTCTATTACAACTTCCCCGCCGTCATCTCCCTCCTCCTTGTCATCAGCATCATCATCATCATCATCATCATCATCAGTTACTTCTGCAGGCATATGCTTTCCGTTTATCTTCCCCATCTTCGCTCTCCTCCTCCTCCTCTTCCTATTAACCTCCTCGGACTCACTGCGCCAACTTTAGGATTTAGGGAAAAAACAAGACTCCTCCTTAATCTCTCTCTCTCTCTCTCTCTCTCTCTCTCTCTCTCTTCTTGACGGTCGGTAACGCTTCTTTCCTCCTCGAGTATAATATCGTCCTTGCCTTCCCTTCCTCCCTTCCCACACAGTCGCCCTATTTAGAAAAGTTCTCCTGTCACTCTCCTCTCCTCTTCCTCTTCTTTTCCTTCTCCCCTCTCCGGTTTCCTCTCCTCTCGTATTATGTATTTTTCCCTTTCCGTTATTACTGTTGTCCTCGTTTTTTTTTTATCTTCCCGTATCTTCTTTTTTACTGCCTGTTTTCCTCTCGTTATGTTTTGTTATATATTTTTTTCTTTTCTTTCCTTCACTACGTTTCTTTAAATGTGTTCTTGTTTAGGTTTTTCTTATTCCAATAGTCCTCACATTTTCTGGGATTTCTTTTGTCTTCTCTTCTCTCATCTTCTTTCCTCTTTCATTTCATCTTCTCAGGTGTTTCGCTCCTTCCTTTATTACTTACTGTAATCTCGCCTCTTTCTCTTTCTTTTTCTTCCAATACTCCTCAATTTTCCCTGGTGTATTTTCTCTCCTTTTTCTCCTCTTATCTCCTTTTCTCTTCCTATGTTTTCCTTAGCTTTTCATTTCTTCCATTTACGCTGTGACAGACACCTTTTATACTTTATTAAATGTCGTTCAATCCCACAAACTGTTCATATATATATATATATATATATATATATATATATATATATATATATATATATATATATATATATATATATATATATATATATATATATATATATATATATATATATATATATATATATTTATATTTCAAGAGGAGGGTATCAGGGCATCTCTCCTCCCGTATTTGATCTTGTTTTCGGCGGTGGCCGAACTGGTAGCGTACTGGACCCACATTCGCCGCGTGATGGACGACGCGGGTTCGAATCCTCACGCTACCACTCGGATTTTTCAGTCACCGCCGAGTGGCTTAAAACTACCCACATGCTGTCCTGAAGACCACCCATCAACCCGGACTCTAGAGGAAGCCGTCCAAGCGAATCAAGAACGAGTTCCGGGGGGCAGCATGAGCCAATGCAAGATGGCGCCACTATAAACACTCGCCTGCGCCAGAACGGCCTGGGCCGACCATCAGGCCCCATCTGAAGAAGCCTTGGCCCATCAGGCCCCATCTAAGATGATGCAATACAATATATACAACAACATAAAATAAATATATATATATATATATATATATATATATATATATATGTATATATATATGTATATATATATATTTATATATATATATATATATATATATATATATATATTTATATATATATATATATATATATATATATATATATATATATATATATATATATATATATATATATATATATATATATATATATATATATATATATATATATATATATATATATATATATATATATATATATATATATATATATATATATATACACACATATATATATGGAAATATTAGGCTTGTGATATAGCATATCAGATGCGTGTAGCATATCATCGTAACGCCTATCACCCCCGCACTGAACGATGACGTTTCATAAATCTTCGTCCATTGTTCTCCCACACTCAAATGGTATAATTTTCTCTTGCGAGTTGAAATCATGTTCCGATCATTAACGTCGAATATTGATTTCGTTAGTGTTTCATTAAGAGTTTGATTCATAATGATTCAAACAGCGCAAATATCCGCCTTTGGTAGTTGCCAGAAAGCAAAGTCAGATTACTCACAGGTCAACTGTTGGAACAGTATACGACTATTTTCACCACCAAGGCAGTAACGTTATCCCCTTCTATTTACAAGCAAATGTATTGAATAGGTATTTTACAAATATATTGCTTGTAAATCAAATTAAGAGGAAAAAGTTTGTAGCGCCTGGGAACGAAAGTTACTAAAATCTGTGCCCTCCCTTCTGCCCGCAGCGGTACAATCTCTTGGTTTGTTATTTTTTCTTTTCCCTTTTTTACTGTGTGTGTTTTTTTTTATGTATTCTTTTCGTCTGTTTTCCCGGCTAATCCTTTCGCCTCCTTTTTGTCTAATATATTTCTTCGATTGACTTTTTATCTCATCTCTGTTTACTATTTTTTTATTATTTATATTTTTTTCCTCTCCCAAATACTTTCTTTCATTCGATCCTCATTTTTCTCTTCATTTGTCTGTTATATCACCCTGTTTCTTTGTTTTGTTTTTACCGTTATTAATGTACAATCTCTTATTGTTGTATATTATCTCTTCTTTCTTCTCTACCGTGTGTTTTTAATGTTGTGTTCTTTTCCTCTGTCTTCCCGGCCCATCTTTCCTCCTCCTCTCCGTATCCTTCCCGCCAGTTCCGTGTCTTCCGTCTCTTCGTCTCTTGTCCAATGTTGCCCTTTCATTTCCTCTCCTCTAAATTCCTTTTCAGCCCTTTGTTTTCCTTTGATTCTCTCTCTCTCTCTCTCTCTCTCTCTCTCTCTCTCTCTCTCTCTCTCTCTCTCTCTCGCTCTGTCTGTCCTCACCCCATTTCCTATGTCTCATTTCCTCCTCCCACACCATAACCTAACAAGACACAATAAAACTATCTACCAATATATCAATCTATCATTTCCTCTCCCCAAAGCCTTCGTTTATCCCTTTTCGTTGTCCTTTCCCACTTTTCCTCGCCTTCATAGCCTAAGCAGACTAAAAAACTGTATTTGTCGATCTGTCTGTCTATCTATCTGTGTATTAGTCTGTCTTTTTGCTCATCTGTCTATCTATTTATATCATTTCCTCTTTCCAAATCATTACTATTCCCTCTTTCTTTGTTCTTTTCCACTTTGTCCCCAATAACCTAATAATAGACAACATAACTATCAATCTATCCATCTCCTTCTATCTATATATTTATCTATCTGTTTATCTATATGTAATAAAGTATGTCCAATGCAAGGTCACGTACACGTCCTTTATACCTGATTATCTCTCTTCTTCCCCCCGGCGCTCCGCCACACAGGACAGGTGAGTTCCTGGGCCAGGCAGCGCCAAGCAAGACGTCACTTCCCACGGGCGTTTGGCGTTTTTGTGAGCATGGCTTGGTGTTGATCTTGTTTTGTCTTTGCTTGTCTTACAATTCACTTTCATACTTCCTGGCCTCTCCTTACGTTGCTTTTCCTTACCTTACTTTAGCTTTCTTCTCTTTTCCTCTCCTTTTTTTTCCTTTCCTTATCTGTCCTTTCCTTTCCCTGCCATACATTACCTAATCTGACCTAACCAAACTTAACTTACCTCTTCTTACTTTACCTTGCCTGACCTTACTTTACCTCATCTTACATTTTTTTTTACGCTGAAGCCTGTAGCACCGGTAGGCTTTCTTGAGGGGCCTGGTGGTCGGCCCGAGCCCGTCTTGGTGCAGGCAAGTGTTTATAGTGGTGCCATCTTTTCTTGGCTCATGCTGCCCCCCGGAGCTCATTCTTGAATGACTTGGACGGTTCTTCTGGAATCCGGGCTGATGGGTAGTCTTCAGGACAACATGTGGGTAGTCTTAGGCCACTCGGCGCTGACTGAAAAATCTTAGGTGGTAGCGGCAGATTCGAACCCGCGTCGTCCAGAACGCGGTGAATGTGGGGCCCGCACGCTAACCACTCAGCCACCGAATTACTTCACCTTACCTCTTACTTAGCTTTACCTCGAGGTGAAACAAAGGAAATTAGGAAAATAAAAAGTTTAAAGCAGAAAATTATGAAGAAAAAGCGGGAAAGGTGAAAGAAGGAAAGGGAAGAGAAAGGTAATGAAAACGAAAGGAAAGGAGGAAAGAATGAACGCAGGACTGAATTGGAAATATATGGAGGAAAAAAAAGTTAGAAAAAGTAAAATATAAAAATTGAATGCCGACTCCTTTGTACCACAGAAAAAAAAAGAAATTATTGAACTTGTGGGTGTACTTCATGTTTGGACAAAGTTGTGGAATTTATACCTGATACGTGACTACGTCGGGGTTGTGTCAGCGTGGAGGAGGAGGGTGGATATGCAGTCCAAAAAAATGAAAGAAAAGAGAAACAAAAGAAGAGCGAAGAAAAACAGAAAAAAATGAGAAATACAAAGTTGACAAAAAAAATTGGTAAAAAAAAAAGAAAACAGAAAAAGGTTGATATGAAAAAGAAAGCAGAGAAAAAGGTTGATTTAAAAAAAGAGGCACAAAAAAGGTTGATTTAAAAAAAGAAAGCAGAGAAAAAGGTTGATTTAAAAAAGAAAGCAGAGAAAAGATTGTTTTAGAAAAGAAAGAAAAAGGTTGATTTAAAAAAAGAAAGCAGAGAAGAATGTTGATATTAAAAAGAAAGCAGAGAAAAAGGTATATTCAAAAAAGAAAGCAGAGGAAAAAGTTGATTTAAAAAAGAAAAAGAAAAATACAGAAATCACAAAAAGTCTGAGAAAGAACGAGATAAAAATTCTGAAAACAGAGAATAACCATCCCCTTGAAAAAAGTTTCCTATATCTCTTTTTGAAGCCGTAATATAAAAGGCAATTACGGAGATTGAATATTTACAACACGAGTCCTTTGAATTGAGCCTAAATGCCTACAAAGAAAATAATTAACGAGAGACAACAAATACTGGACCACACTAATGATTATGAATACGAACCCTCCTTAGCATTCAGAGGAAGCAAGACAGGCAGGTGTGTGTGACAGGTCTGTGGGGGGCAGGTGTGTGTGACAGGTCTGTGGGGGGCAGGTGTGTGTGGGGGGGTGATTTAGGCATGAAGGTGCGCTACGTGTTCATGGCAGGTATGTGACAAAGACAATTAAGAAAACTTTGTGTCTGAAAGGAACAGAAATTCAGAAAATACTGATACACAGAACTTCATAGCAACAGAACCTGAGAGAGAGAGAGAGAGAGAGAGAGAGAGAGAGAGAGAGAGAGAGAGAGAGAGAGAGAGAGAGAGAGAGAGAGAGAGAGAGAGAGAGAGAGAGAGAGAGAGAGAGAGAGAGAGAGAGAGAGAGAGAGAGAGAGAGAGAGAGAGAGAGAGAGAGAGAGAGAGAGAGAGAGAGAGAGAGAGAGAGAGAGAGAGAGAGAGAGAGAGAGAGAGAGAGAGAGAGGAAACGGAAGAGACGAGACAAGCAGAAAGGAAATTATGAAGACAAGAATTTACCTTTTTGATTTGTGTGTGTGTGTGTGTGTGTGTGTGTGTGTGTGTGTGTGTGTGTGTGTGTGTGTGTGTGTGTGTGTGTGTGTGTGTGTGTGTGTGTGTGTGTGTGTGTGTGTGTGTGTGTGTGTGTGTGTTTGTGACCACCTCATTTATCATAATTCTTTTTTTTCTTTTCCTGTTATCCGCTCGTCGTCTCTTTTTCTTCATCGTCTTTTCTTCCTTTTCTTTTTCCTTCTAATTTATGTCTCCCATCCGATCTTTGCGATTATTCTCACATAAATCTTTTTCTTCCTCCTCCTCCTCCTCCTGCTCCTCCTCCTCCTGCTCCTCCTTCTCCTTCATTTTTCACATTTTGGTTCAATTTTCCAGAATCAAGATTTCTTACTGCTCTAAAATTTATCTGTATATTCTCTTCTTTATTACTTCCTCTCTTCTCCTTCCTCATGACCACCGTCTGGCCCCATTAAAAGGCCAGGAGAAGGAGGAGGAGGAGGTGTAGGAGGAAAATTGATTAAGGAAAATTAGTGAAAAAAAGAAAAAAAATTGAATTGAATGAACGGAAGGAAAGTGGGAGTATAGGAGAGTAAGAATGAATGTTATTTTCCTTTCTTCCTTCCTTTTTTTTCATCCTTCTATCTTTTCTTCCTTCCTTCTGTCTTTCCTTTTTCCCTCTATTCTTCCCTTCACTGTTCATTTCCTCTAACGTTAATCTACCATTCCTCCCTCATTTCACTCCTTCCTTCCTTCCTTCATTCCTTCATTCATTCATTTTCTTCCTCCCTTTTTTCATTTCCTACCTCCCTTCCTCCATTTCTTTTTTCCTTACTTCCTTCCTTCCTTCCTTCCTTTGTCCCCTTCTTCCCTTATTCTTTTCTCCTTTCCCTTCCTCGTCTCCTTCCTTTCATTATTTCCTTAATTCCTTTTTTCATTCTTTCCATCCTGCCCTCCCTGCCTCTATTCCATCACTCCTTCCTTCCTGACTTACTTCATTCATTCCTTTCGTTCTTCCTTCGTGCCTTTCTTCCTTCCGTTCCTCCCTTTCTCATTACTTATTTCCTCCCTTCTTACCCTACCTCCTTCCTTCCTTCCTTCCCTCCGAGGCAGCACGTAATTATTCCCAGTCATCATTTTCTCCTCTTCTTCCTCCTTATCGCCCAACGATTTTCCTCTTTTTCTCATAATGCATCTCATTGCTTTTCCATTTTATGTATCATTCATCTATTTCGCCCCCCTCCCCCCTCTCTCTTCTCCCCCCTCCTATCCTTCCTCTCCGCTACCTCCTTCCCTTCTTCCTCTCTATCCTTCCTCTTTTCCTCAGTGTCCTCCTCCTCTTCTTCCTCCTCCTCTTCCTCCTCCTCCTGTAAGAAAGCCAATACAATGCTTGGGTTCATATCGAGAAACTTCGAATACAAGACGCCGGGAGTTATGTTATCCTTGTACAATTCGCTGGTAAGGCCCCACCTGGAATACGCCGTGCAATTCTGGGCCCGTATCCTCGAGAGCTATTAACTTTTACTCTTAAAGCTACTATCAAAGTTAATAGTTTCAAATTATTAAGAGTAAAAGCTATCCTCGTCAACTTTGAGTGTAGGTATTAGCAAATCCTGGCTACTATTATCTTCTTCTTCTTCTTCTTTATGGCGGGCTCGTTGCTAAGGACGCCTCCGTGCAAAACGTAAACATCCGACATGAATTAAGTATATATTTCAAAAGAATAATAAAGAAAAGATGTATAAATGTACAACAGAAACATAATAAATGGCAAACACAAGAAAATACTGAGTTTTGTGGCAGATAGAAGCAGCCTCAAAGGCTGCTTTTACTCCGTCACTCGTCAATACCCTTATCTCCCCGCCTGCGTCACGACTTGCTCTGCTGAAATTACCGCATAATAACCACGTCATCTGCCCCAATGAGCACATCTACGGGCCGGGGAACCAGCGCAGAAAAGGAGTAAGTTTAATTGGTCGCCAGATGAAACGGTCTTACATCAAATTCAAGAAAAAATACGTACAATCAGAGGGTGTTATGGGAAGAGTATCATCCCTGAGGATAAGAAGAGAGCGTGGACTGAAGTGGCAGAAGCTGTAACAAGGTTAGTAATCACATATTCATGGTTCAGTTAGCTTACAAACTAACCTAACCTAATCAATTGGGTATTTTTTGCATAATAACACAACCACTGACCTTCCAAACAGAACATACCTTTTTATTCTGTATCTGAATAGTTTCATTATGACCATTTCTGCCACAACCCCTCTCCTCAACAACCTAACATAACTAAACCTAACCATGCCAAACCTGCCCTGTTCTACTGAGCACATCCTAACTTAACATGCCAAGTTTGTTGGGGAAGAGGGGTTGGTATAGATAGTTAAGGCATATTTGCCCTTTTTTATTCTTTATTTATTTTTATTTGTTTATTATTATTTTTGTATTGGGGGATGCTAGGCATGCCAGACTATGGACACTTTACAAGTACTTTATGTCAAGACTATATCGGAAGGGGTAGGTTTTGTGAGAATGGTAAAGTAAGATTAAAATAGTATATTTATAGCATTGGTCAAACAGATTATGGTGATATAATGTTAGATTGGAATGTACTCAAGATAATGAAATTAAGTTTAATGCTTTTATTTTTTGTTACATATTCACATATTCATGATTCAAGTAACTTGCAAACTAACCTAACCTCGTCAAATGGGTATTTTGTATACAAACACAACCACAGAGTTTCCAAACAGAACATACTTTTTCCTACTGCTTCACATGAATAGCATCATCATGACCATTTCTGCTGCAACTCCCTCAACAATCTAACATAACTAAACCAACTCCTGCTAAACATGTCCTACCAAACACGTCCTAACCTAACATGGTAGGTCCCTCAAGTGCCAAACCTGCCCTGTCCTACTGAACACATCCTAACTTAACATGCCAAGTTTGTTGGGGAGAAGAGGGGTTGGTATAGATAGTTAAGGCATATTTGCCTTTTTTATTCTTTATTTTTTTATTTTATTTATTTATTTTTTTTTTAATTGGGGATGCTAGTCAAGCCAAACTATGGAAACTATAACAAGTACTTTATGTCAAGACTATATGGTAATAGGTAGGTTTCGTGAGAACGGTAAAATAAGATTAAAATAGTATATTTATAGCATTGGCCAAACAGATTATGGTGATATAATGTTAGATTGGAATGTACTCAAGATAATGAAATTAAGGTTAACGCTTTTATTTATTTTTTGTTACGTATTCACATATCCATGATTCAAGTAACTTGCAAACTAACCTAACCTCGTCAAATGGGTATTTTTGTATACAAACACAACCACAGAGTTTCCAAACAGAACATACTTTTTCCTACTGCTCCATGTGAATAGCATCATCATGACCATTTCTGCTGCAACCCCCACTCCCTCAACAATCTAACATAACTAAACCAACTCCTGCTAAACATGTCCTACCAAACACGTCCTAACCTAACATGGTAGGTCCCCAAGTTTGTTAGGGTGGAAAGGGGGTTAGTATAAGTTGTTTTATTTATTCCTTATTTAGATTTTTTTGGGTGGGTGGGTGGGTTGGGCATGCCAGGCTCTCAACACTTTTACAAATATTTTATGTTAAGACTATATCGGAATAGGTAGATTTGATGAGAATGGTAAAGTAAGATTAAAATATTATTTTGATAGCATTGGTCAAACAGTTTCTGGTGATATAATGTTAGGTTAGAAGTACTCAAAAGAATGGAATTAAGATTAATGCTTTGAATTTTTTTGTATAGCTGTATTGTGTAATATCCTCCTACTTAGAGAAAAGCATTTTAGAAAAGTAGGTAATGAAAAGTAGTATTTATGGCCATGTTCATAACAACTAAAAAGTTAATGTCTTATGATGCATGTAAATAAAATATTGGTACTGATTTAGCTTTCCATCACAGCATGTATTAAATGTTATTGGAGAAGTTATGAGAAATAAAAGCATGCCATAGTGAAACGATTAAGAAACTTGCTTCACATTTATACCCTGACAGTGCCTTCCCTGGGAGTGGACCCCGTACGCAAGATGACTGTGAGAGGCGTTGGTACAACGTACAACAAAAATCAAAGCCTTGCATTGCCAAGTGCAAGAATGAGCAGCGGCAGACTGGTAATTTTTTTTAGTTGTTATGTCTTTAACTGTGAAACTTATATTAGTTAGTTTTTTATGTGCTCACAGAATGCAGCTATACTGGCCACAATGCCTTTATTTCAGCTTAAAGTTAATAAGTTCATAGCAGTGAACTGCATATTTGATATAGAATTTTTTTTAATGTTCATCTGTCAATGGCTATCAATCTATCTAAATACCTTGGTTGTCTTCCACCAATGAAGGGTTTTAGCCAAGACAGGCACACACTTACTCACACACTCACACTCATGTACACCACTCTCTCAGCTGCACAGCCCCTGAGGGAGTAAAAAAAGGCACTCACTGTATGGGGGATTAGCTGAACAGTTCAGACAGGGAACTTCCACACCAAGGTCTCACAGCATACACTGGTTTACCCCTGCCCCTTCATAAAAATGACATTTCCCAACAGCACCTGAGTGCCCCACACGTGTGGCACCACAGATACGCAGGCGCCTGCCTATATAACTATGACATTAACTGTGGTAGATAAACTGGTGTATGACATCATAGGCTGCTCGTCTCATGTATTTGAAGGGGTACCAGAGCCATTCAGCACTGACATGATGTGCTAGGATAGCAGCAACAGCAGCAACAGTCAAGCAGCAGTGAAATATTGACTGGCCTGTATGTTTTGGCAAAAACTTTATATTCTTATTAAAACAATTTATTAATCACCCTTAAATTCATATTCTTTGTAGATACACACTTTATCAGTATTGCTAGAGACCATCCCAGCACATTGTTCATTACTTGTGGAAAAAATACCATCAGCTGCTCCGGCAACAGCCACTGCTTCAATATCTGCTGGCCCTATGACACCAGCCACTGCTTCATCATCTGCTGGCCCAATGACACCTGCCACTGCCAGGGATGACAATGAAGCTGCTCCACCACAGTCATCACCTACTTCATCGGAGTTAAGAGATGCCTTTCACAGGGCAGCAGTATAATTTTTTGATGCTGGGGCTGAATATTACTGCCTCAAGGCTATGATTTTATCACTTTTTTTTGTTACTGAGGAGGTTAGGGTGGAAGGGGTGAAAAATAATCTCTGCTGCTTTTCGACAGAAATGGTTAGCAAATTCATTCAAAGCACAAAATTTAAGGGAAAAAAATTATGTGCCATTGTGAGCGGGTTCACTTGAGATTGGGCTCCAATACGCCTCCGTGGTCTAGTGGTCAGCATGCCTGGCTTCTACGCGGGCCCGGGTTCGAATCCCGGCCTGGGCAGTCGGCGTGCAGCTCACCCAGCTGATCATCCTCCCTCTCGGGCTGGTCGATAAATGATTACCTGGGGAAACTGTGGTAGCCCGGATGTCACACTGGCCCTGTGTCCCGGGGTAATGGGCTCCCTCCCACCACAGGCTCAAGGCCCAATGTTACGGAGATGAGCACCGAGGCCACGCGCTGCTACAGCGTATGCCCCAACTTTACCTTTACCTTTATTGGCTCGACTGACAGACATGGCTTTGTATGTCGAAGGTCACTGGTTCAATCTCCACAGCCAGCACTCTCTAACTTGGATTTTTCCGAGTTCCCTAGAGCCTAGATTAATTTCTCGGTGTTAAATGAGGAGATTTGCATCGGCACCCAGTCATGGGTGTTACAAGATGCGTTGTTACAATCAGGGGCGTCATTTGGCCTTCAAAAGTGGGAGGGACACTAGGGCAGACACATTTTTATAGATATATATATATATATATATATATATATATATATATATATATATATATATATATATATATATATATATATATATATATATATATATATATATATATATATATATATATATATATATATATATATATATATATATATATATATATATATATATATATATATATATATATATATATATATATATATATATATATATATATATATATATATATATATATATATATATATATATATATATAGATATATATATATATATATATATATATATATGTAAATATATATATATATATATATATATATATATATATATATATATATATATATATATATATATATATATATTATATATATATATATATATATATATATATATTTACCATCATTAGCTTATAACACCTTTAGGCACTGATCATATTTGCATTTTATGTAGTCTGTGATGCAGGCAGGATATTCATTAGCACCTAATTAGACTCATGCTGCTCTCCAGTGCTCTCTGATGAACTTACAATCAAAGATGTAGTAACCTATATGGCAGCATTGAGTAATCTTAGGTCACTTGGTAGAGTGTTCCGACCTGTCCGACCTAAGCTGACAACATAAACCCAAGCGTGTTTGCAAGCTGAGTGTTTAGAATATTGGCATAATAATAAAAGATGCTGAAAACTGGATTCCACTACTTTATTGAATATATGAATAATTATATACTGAATTTGTAATGGAGCTAAGATAAAAAAAGCTATGTTTTCAGTGGTCATACCATGATCTCATGAAAATAATTAGGTTGACATATATAATTAATTACTACGTATTTTGGTATGATGAGCATTGCACGTTAATACCATAGCTTTGCGAGCACTGAGTAATCTTAGACCACTTGGTAAAGTGTTCACATAAGTCCGACACAAGCTGACAACATAAACCTAAGCATGTTTGCAAGCTGAGTGCTTAGAATATTGGCATAATAATAAAAGATGCTGAAAACTATATTCCACTAATAGAGTACTTATACTGAATTTGTAATGGAGCCAAGATAAAAAGCTATGTTTTTCAGTGGTCATACCATGATCTCATGAAAATAAATAGGTTGACATATATAATTAATTACTACGTATTTTGTTATGATGACTATTGCACATTAATACCATAGCTTTGAATCCAATGATGAATATCTTCAAGCAAGACACAAATAGCAACAGATTGGTCACCAATTCACTCAGTAAACACAATACTCCAGAAAAGTATACACTGAATTCACAATAAAGTTGTTTTTCCACTTGGAACTTTGTAAACAGAAACCAAGTAACCTCGTTTTACTTCACTCATAAGTCATGATGTTCGCGATGTGGTCACCTCGACCTTTCGTTCCTCCTCCCTCACACTGGCAGACGTCTCTAACAAGCTTTCTTACCACCATTATCTCAATATGAATAACCGGCAGGAGTAATTTGTTTTCTAACTTGATTTTAAAGCAACAATAATTATAAATCATATTCTAAATGACATTTTAATGCAATTTTAATGTCATTTTTTTCATTTGCATGTGAGTACCTTTCTGCTACAAATAAAAGTTTTTTTCCCATGTTTTGTTTTCCTTAACTCGAATATTTCACATTTTAATCAATAACAAAGGCATCAAACACTAATTGTATGTTCAAGCTATGTTTATTTTTTTTTTCTGTTGACATAAACTACATCGTTTTCCTTTGGTGCCATTATTTTCACATGGGTACAGTCTATCACTCCCACAACACCGGCAAGTTGGTAGAATTCTGCTTGCTTTACACGGATCTCCACCCTATCAAGGGGAGACAGGATAAACCTCCCGACTACCTACGGGTCACTGAGGGCGGCCAGAGTTTCCACAATCACCCTGCTTACACTACTCTGGCCTACCCCAAACTCATCACTTGAACACTGCAGCATTTTTCCTGTAGCCAAGTATCTTTAAGTCAAAATCACTTTCAACCCCGGGGTGAGGGAATGCTCCCTTTGAACTGGATCTTGTAGCTCTCTTCTCACCAAATCAGTCACATACTCCATTCCTGCACGGTCTAATATGTATGTCTTGACAAGTTCACCATCGTTATACAGTTCCAAAGCGCCCTATCAAACTCTAAATTGCGGAGGCGGGCTGGGCGAGGAAGTCCGGTGGCCATGTTGATATGGGTCTGGGTCTGGGATTCACTATTAACTTTACTATTAAGTGTTTAGAAGTCCTCGCCAGCACTCTCAAGTTAATACCAAAGTTAAGAGTAGGTATTAGGCTAATAGTTGTTGAGGACACACTTTGAGAGTGAAGTTAATACCAAAGTCGAAAGTTAATACTAAGTTTAGTATTAATAGTTGTGGAGGATACGGGCCCTGGTCTCCTAATTACAGGAAAGACATTGAATTACTTGAGAGAGTACAGCGCCGCGCCACGAAGATGATACCATCACTGAGGACGAAGCCCTATGAAGAGCAACTCGAGCAACTCAACCTCTTCACGTTGGAAAAGAGACGCCTGCGGGGAGACATGATACAAGTCTTTAAGTACCTGAACAGGCTCAGCAACGTTGATCACTCCAAACTCTTCACGCTACAAACCAACCTGAGAACAAGAAACAACGGAAAAACAATTCAAGCAAAGTGATGCAATACCGACATCGGCAGGAGTTATTTCTCGAATAGAGTTGTTCGCCACTGGAACAGCCTTCCTGCAGAAGTGGTTAGCGCAGAGACCATCAACTCCTTCAAATAACGCATTGATCGCCACTTTGCTGCATCGGGAGTGAACTGAACGTTCCCAAGAGTAGATACACAAGTGCTTTAATCCTTCCCTGCAAGCCACTCCTATGGCAAACGGATTGATTGAATCACTGAACGCAGGCAGCCTAGTAATGAGCCAACAGGCTTTCTGCTGCCTGCTAGTCCATGTTTCCATGTTTCCTTCCACTTCTCCTGTCTCTCCTCATCTCTTTCTTTTCCTTTTCTCTTCCCCTCCTTTATTCCCCTACCACTCGTCTCTCTCTCTTCCTTCTCGTTCCTCCTCACCTCTTCCTCTCTTCCTTCTCCTCCTCCTTTTTTCCTGTTCTCTCCTCCTCCTCTCCTTAATTCCTCATTTTCCTCTCCTTTTCAACGTTTTCTCCTTTTTTTCTTTCTCCCTCTTTCCCTTACCTCCCAAATCTTACCCTATACCTCCATCCCTTCTCTCTCTCTCTCTCTCTCTCTCTCTCTCTCTCTCTCTCTCTCTCTCTCTCTCTCTCTCTCTCTCTCTCTCTCTCTCTCTCTCTCTCTCTCTCTCTCTCACTCTTTCAACCCCTGTTTCATCTCCATCATCATCATCATCATCATCACCATCATCATCATCATCATCATCATCATCATCATCATCATCATCATCACCATCATCATCATCATCATCGTCATCATCATCATCATCATCAGCAGCAGCATCATCATCTGCTTCACTTCTCTTCCTGCTTCAATTCTGTTCGAGTTTTGCTTCATTTGTCTGATTCCCCCAATTAATCTAACTTAATAGTCTCTCTCTCTCTCTCTCTCTCTCTCTCTCTCTCTCTCTCTCTCTCTCTCTCTCTCTCTCTCTCTCAGTATGAAAAAAAACTGAAATAGAAGAAGTGGAAAAAAAGAAAACAGTAGAAAAACTGACGTGAAGAAAGTTTTGAAAGGAAAAGATTTTGGGAGAAAACAAAGAAAAGTTAAACAAAGAGAGAGAAGTAATGACAGTAAGAAGAATGGAAATGCAAGATGAGAGGAAAAAAGATGAAATAACTATAACCCCAAAAAAATGTGCAGAGGCTACTTTTTGCCTTTTCTCAGACTGAAAACAAACTCCCTCACACGAAGCTAAAATTCATACCTAGACAAATGAAAATAAGCCGAGGCGACAGAAGAAAAAGAAAGAAAAAAACTAAACGCAAGGAAGACTGAAGGAAATATTATTATGCCCAAGAATTGTGCCAAAGAAATATATTAAGGGTGGAAGAGTTTTGAAAGTTGGTAAGATTATGACAAGAAAAGAGAAGGAAAGGGCGAAGAGAAAAGAAATGAGGAAGGAAGGAATATTTTAAGGATAAGGAAAGGAAGAAAGTATGGGGAGCGTAAAATAAGAATGAAAGAAGGAAGGATGGTGGTGAAGATTATTCCAAAAAGAGAAAAAAAATGTAAGAATGAGGAACGAAGGAAGAATGAATGTTAAGGAGAAAAAAAGAGGAAAATATAGGCATGCAGTCAGGAAAGAAGAGAGTGAGAGAAAAACAAGCGAAGAAGATAAATAAAACGAAATAAAGAAGGATTAAAAAAGAGAAAGAGGAAGAATGTGCAAGAATGAGGAAAGTTGGAAAGTTTCGTTTAGGCGGCGCAACATCTGTGGCCATATGCCGGAGGGAGACAGAAGGGGAAGGAATTATAGCAGAAGGGAATAGATCCCAGGAGACGGGACACAACCCCTGATTAATACCTGGTACCCATTCACTGCTGGGTGGACAGGGGCGTAGGGTATCGGAAAAGCCGCCCAAATTTTTCCACTCCGCCCGCCTAGAATAAGGAAAGAAAGGGAAAAGGCAAGAGGAAGGAAACAACGGAAAGGAAATAAAATAATGACACATTGGGGGAAATGAGTGAAAGTAAGAAAACAGAGGAGGAAAGTAAGAATAGTTTCCCTTCTATAATAAAAGCTCGTCAGTACACCACAACGATCACCACCATAATCACACCCACCACCGCCACCTCCACCACCACCACTACTACTACTACTACTACTACTACTACTACTACTACTACTACTACTACTACTACTACTACTACTACTACTACTACTACTATACTGTACTACTACTACTACTACTACTACTACTACTACTACTACTACTACTTTTACTACTACTACTATTACTACTATTACTATTACTACTATTACTACTATTACTATTACTACTATTACTATTACTACTATTACTGTTACTACTACTACTACTATAACAACTACCACTACCACAACACTACCAATTCAATCCCTTTAAACCATTACAATAACACTAAGGACTAATTGAAACACTACCACCACCACCACCACCTCCCAATTTGCATGCAGGGCGAGTCTCGTATTTACACTGAACTATATTTCCGGCGGCCTTGCCTGTACTCGCCTGCCCCACCCAATAGTAGGAAGGCCAGTAAAGGCTCCTTCAACCTCCAATATCACGGCTTCACTGCTCTCAAAATACCTTTCACTTAACCCTCATCTCCCTCCCTCCCTCCCTCCCTCATTCTCTCCTCCTACTCCTCCGGTTTCCATCATGTTTCTATTCCTTTCTCACATAACTCGCCTGCATTTTTATTATCTTCTGATCCTCTTTATATTCCTCCTCCTCCTTCTCTCCACCGAGCCTTGTTCGAAGCTTCGAATCTGTAATTCGTTCAGCCAATCGTCTCTCTCTCTCTCTCTCTCTCTCTCTCTCTCTCTCTCTCTCTCTCTCTCTCTCTCTCTCTCTCTCTCTCTCTCTCTCTCTCTCTCTCTCTCTCTCTCTCTCTCTCTCTTAATTGTGATGATAATGTTTAGTTGTAGCTTTTCCTTTGTCATATAGAGCCGTGTAACAGTAGTAGTGGTAGTAGTAGTAGTAGTAAAAGAAGAGGTAGTAGTAGTAGCTGTAATACTAACAGCAACACAGCATTAAAAGATCGGGCAGTATTTACCATATTTATTTATTTTTATTAGCACAACTTTCATGTAAAACTAAATCCAACGGTGTTCACAGCACTTCCCTTTTTTACTGTCCATTTGCTTTCATTCGTTTCCCGTTACTTAAATTCCTTTTCTCCATATATCCATACCAAATGTATATAATTATTATACACCAGTATATACGCCTCCGTGGCCTAGTGGTCAGCGTGCCTTGCTATTACTCCGCAGCCTTGGGTTCGAATCCCGGCACGGGCATTCAGCGTGCAGCTCACCCAGCTGTTCATCCTCCCTCTCGGGCTAGTCGATAAATGGGTGCCTGGGGAAAATCAGGGAAGGTAAACTGTGGCAATCCCGGATGTCACACTGGCGCGTGTCCCGGGGTGGCTGGTTCTTGTCCACCACAGGCTCAAAGGGACAACGGGTCGGAGAAGAGCACCGCAGCCACGCGCAGCTATGGCGTATGCACCCGCCTTTACCACACCAAATTACGTTTTCGCATTTAAATTTCCAGCTGCTTGGCTACCTTCCTTTTTTCATACGCTTCCATTGTTATTTCTACTGCCATTCCTTCACCTCTACTTGCTTCCTTCAATCTATCTTTCCATTCTCTTTCACATCGTCTTTTTGTTTTACTGTCATTTGCGTTTCTTGATTTTTTTTCAGTTCGCTCCTCGATTGCTTAACTTTCTTATAATTATACTCTTTGACTGCTTGTGTTTTCCTTTATTTTCCACTTAACGTTGTTTATTTGTTCTGCTTTCGCTTGTTGCTGTTTTTTCACTAATTTCTTGTTTCTTTTTATTCTCCCGTCCCTTCTTTGTTTGTTCCTATATTTTCGTTTCCCATTGTCCTTTGGCTTTTCGCTTTCATTTCCATATCATTTGCATTTTCCTATGTCTTTGTTTCTTCTTTCCCGATCTTCTATTTTTTTTCCTTTTTACTCTTTATTTCCGAGTGTTTTCCTTTATATCCGTAAACCATTATTTTACCTTTTTTTTGCATCTCGTTTTACGTTTTTTCTTCATATCTTTTATCATTCATTATTTTTTTTCTCACCGTTGTTTTACCAATACTTGCTTTGCGTATCGGTAATTGCTTATTTGTTCCTTAATCCTCACTACCTCTTTGCCTCGCTCTCTGTCCTCGCCTACCGTTACTCTGCTTGTTCCTGTCATGCACCTCGTTTATTTAATCCTTAACCCTCACTGTCTCTTCCCCACTGTTTCCCTCTGCTCTGCTCACCGTTCTGATTCCTGTTCCTGTTTGAAACCTTCTTTTATCCTTCATCCTCACTGCCTCTTCGTTTCTCTGTTTCCCTCTCTCCTAGCTCACCGTTCTCCTTTCTGTCCTAGTTTCGTGTTTCCTCTGCTGGCGCCGCCAATGCCACTAACCAAGCCACAAAAAATGTATTTCTGTTCCAATTACTCGGCGGTGAATATTTAGAAGGTTTTGTTTATGCACGCCTACAGGCAGGTTGAGGGGGGTGGGTTATAGAGAGAGAGAGAGAGAGAGAGAGAGAGAGAGAGAGAGAGAGAGACAGATGAACTATAGATTTCCGTTTGTTTGGAAGTGGACACACACACACACACACACACACACACACACACACACACACACACACACACACACACACACACACACTCACAGACGGATACAATCATTGGAAAAGAGCCAAAGTTAGTTTCTCTCTCTCTCTCTCTCTCTCTCTCTCTCTCTCTCTCTCTCTCTCTCTCTCTCTCTCTCTCTCTCTCTCTCTCTCTCTCTCTCTCTTACCCATCTGTTCCTCCTCTCCGTGATAGGTGTAATTATTATCTTGTGATCCCCATTATTGAATTCCCAGAGAGGAGGAGGAGGAGGTGGTGGTGGTGGTGGTGATGGTGGTGGAGGAATAAAGTGGTGATGGAGGTGAAGGAAGAGGAGGATGTGGTGATGGAGGAGGAGGAGGAGGATGTGGTGGTGGTGGAGGTGGAAAAGGAGGAGGAGGAGGAGGTGGTAATGGAGGAGGAGGAGGAGGAGGAGGAGGATAAAGGGATATAGAGGAGATGGGAAGGGAATATGAGGAAGGAAATGGCACATACACGCGAATATATTGCCAGTATGCGCATACACATACATACATACATACATACATACACACATACATACATACATACATACATACATACATACATACATACACACATACATACATACATACATACATACATACATACATACATACATACACACATACATACATACATACATACATACACATACACACATACATACATACATACATACATACATACATACATACATACATACATACACATACATACATACATACATACATACATACATACATACATACATACATACATACATACATACATACATACATACATACATACATACATACATACATACATACATACATACATACATACATACATACATACATACATACATACACATACATACATACATACATACATACATACATACACACATACACATACATACATACATACATACATACATACATACACATACATACATACATACATACATACATACACACATACACACATACATAAGAACCTAAGAACATAAGAACGTAAGGAGTCTGCAAGAGGCCGGTTGGCCTATACAAGGCAGCTCCTGTACACTCAACCCCACCTTACCTCACCATCCATGGCTTTATCTAGCCTCTTCTTGAATGTATCTATGGTATTGGCACCCACAACATGGCTCCCAAGCCTGTTCCATTCGTCCACCACTCTATTGGTGAGCCAATTCTTGCCTATGTCTTTGTTGAATCTGAATTTGTCTAACTTAAAACCATTGCCACGCGTCCTACCTGTATATTTCACTCTTAAAATTTTAGTGACAGCCCCTTTATTAAATCCCTTCATCCATTTATAGACTTCGATCAAGTCTCTTCGCATCCTTCGCCTTTCTAGCGACTGTAGATTTAACTGCTTCAGCCTGTCTTCATAAGGCAAGTTACTCACCCCCTGAATCATCTTTGTCATCCTCCTCTGTACAGATTCTAACATCTTGATATCCATTCTATAATAGGGGGACCAGAACTGAACTGCATAATACATAATACATGCATACATACATACATACATACATACTTACACACATACATACATACATACTTACACACATACATACATACACACATACATACTAATCGACACGAACATAAATACACACATAGTTACGTCATCCATCCATCCATCGATCTATTGATGCGTACATACATACATACATCATACATGCATACATTCTTTGTTCCGTGTAAACCTAGCTGACCGCAACCGGCACGCGTTAAACTGTACACACACACACACACACACACACACACACACACACACACACACACACACACAGAATGGTCACTTTACTCCTTGTATATCTCCATCAATTTCCTCTTCCTCCTCCTCCTCTTCCTCCTCCTCCTTTTCCTCTTCCTCCTCCTACCCTTCCTCCTACTCCTACTTCTACTTTACCAGATTATTCAATGATCTGAAAAGTGGCAAATGTCTTTCAACACAGACAAACAAACTCACACACTTTAGGACGAATAGATTAACGTTAATACAGCACGCGTGGGAAGCCTCTGCTGGTCGCCCAGTGGGTTAATATCTGAGTCTAATTACCAGCAGTGACCTGAGACGTAGAAGGAAAAGAAGGGAAAGCAAAGGGAAAGGAAGTAAACGGCAAAGAACAAAATATAAAAAAATAACATTAGTGGAAGTGCGCAGAGGAAGGAAAATAATTATTAAGTTGCTTTCCATCCATTTGCTTTTCTTCGTCTGCGTACTGCCACTCATGTTATTTTCTTTCTACTTCGCTCTTTCCTCTGTTTCTTTCCTTTCTTTTCCTTTCTTCCTCTTCTTGTATGTCTCGGGTCACTGTTGGTAATGAGACTCAGATATTGACCCACTGGACGACCTGCAGAGGCTTCCCACGCGTGCTGAAGTTAATGTATTCGTGCCCAAAATGTGTGAGTTTATGCTTGTCTGTGTTGAAAGACATTTGCCGCTTTTTAGACCATTGAATAATTTGGTCAGGTAGGAGGAGGAGGAAGAGAAGGAGGAGGAGGCGATAGATAGAGATATATAACGAGTGAGATGACCATTCTGTGTGTGTGTGTGTGTGTGTGTGTGTGTGTGTGTGTGTGTGTGTAAAGAAAAAGTATGAAGACGCAAAAGACAGTAAAATAAAACAGGACTTGGCATGAAAAAATAAGTGGAGAAAACATCTAAGAGGAAAGAATGTATTAAGGAAGGAGCGAAAAGGAAAAAAAAAGGAGCATTAAAGGAAGGAGGAAGCGGAGAAAGGTAAAATTCAAAGTTGTTTTTTAAATGTTTGAATGGAAGTCAGACGAATGAATAGAGAGGAAGGAGGGAGGGAAGAAAGGAGAGAAAAATAGGAGGTGCAACAGAGGGAGGGAGGGAGGAGGGAGGGGAGACGTATGCAAAGGAGGGAAGATGAATGAGGGAAATGAGGCGGAGAAAGAGAATACTTGAAGAGTGAGGGAAGGAAGGGGGAAAAGGTTGGCAAAGGAAGAAAGGAGAGAGATAAATAGAAAATGGAGGAAAGACGGAGACGGAGGTGAGATTAGTATAAAACAGGGTGAGAAGAAGGTACGGAAGGAGAAAATAAGTACAGAAATGAAAGAAAATGAGAGAATATGGAGAAAGGAGAGACGGAGGGATGAAGGGGGCACTCTCTCCGTCTGTCTCCCTTTCTTCCTTCTTATCTCTCCATCCTTCACCTTTGTTTTTCCTCTCTATCTCCCATTTCCCTCTTCTCTCTCTCTGCTTCCTCTTCATCTCCTTTTTCTCCACAGTTTCCTTCTCTCAAATCCTTGTTTTCCTCAACCCTTCTCTCTATCTCCCTTCCTCTCATTGTTTTTTTCCTTATTGCCATCTCCACTTTCCTCTTCTCTCTTCCTCTTCTCCCTCCTTACATCCTTCATTTACTCTCCTCTTTCTCCTCATAATACAAATAACTCATGTTATTTTTTTCCTTTCGTTCTTCCCTGTTTCTTTTCTTCCTTTTTCTTCCATTTTCTTTATTTTCATACATCAATTTTATCTTTCCTATTATTTTGTTTTTCTTTCCATAATTTCTTATCGCTTTTTTCTCTTCAGTTCCTCTTTTTTGTGTGTGTGTGAGCTCCTTCTTTCTCTTCTTTATTCTCCTCTCTCCCTCTCTTCCTTCTCTTCCTCCCTTAATCTCCCTTTCTTTGTTCTAACATCTTTTTTTTCCCTCTTCAACCTCCACATCCCCTTCCATCCAATCCTTTCCTCTCTCTTAACCTCTCCTCTTCTCTCCACCCTTCTCCTCCAATGTTTTCTCTTCCTTGATACTGACCCACCTGGTTTCCTCCTCTTTTTTCCTTCCTCCTTTTCTCCTCCCCTCAGGTGGAAAAAAATGGGCGGCTTTTCCGAACCCCTACGCCCCTGTCCACCCAGCAGTGAATGGGTACCAGGTATTAATCGGGGGTTGTGCCCCGTCTCCTGGGGTCTGTTACCTTCTCCTATAATTCCTTCCCCTCCTGTCTCTCTCCGGCATATGACCACAGATGTTGCGCCGACTAGACGAAACTTTCCAAACTTTACTTCTCCTCCTCCTCCTCCTCCTCCTAGCTCCATTTGCCTTCCCCATTAGCCCATGAAATGTAACCAGCCCTGTCCCATCCCATCTCTCTCTCTCTCTCTCTCTCTCTCTCTCTCTCTCTCTCTCTCTCTCTCTCTTTTTTTTTAAATATGTTCAGTACATTAGTACATGACAGTATTATTTTTCTATGTGAAAGTTCCCCCGACCGTTGGGGAGCTATTTAAAAGCTTCTGCCGATTATATTATACAATTATATACATGTTTACGGTGGGTGTAGGAGTAGCCACCTGTGGGACGCAACCTTCATCTGCTGAGTGGACAGTTGTGTCACATCCACATCAGCAGTGAGGTTGTTCCACCACACCACCGCTGCGATGGAGAAGGCACGTTGGTGGGTGCTGGAGCGGGCCATTGGCACTCTCTCTCTCTCTCTCTCTCTCTCTCTCTCTCTCTCTCTCTCTCTCTCTCTCTCTCTCTCTCTCTCTCTCTCTCTCTCTCTCTCTCTCTCTCTCTCTCTCTCAGCCTCCCT
Source organism: Eriocheir sinensis (assembly GCF_024679095.1). Lineage (NCBI taxonomy): Eukaryota > Metazoa > Arthropoda > Malacostraca > Decapoda > Varunidae > Eriocheir > Eriocheir sinensis. The sequence continues at coordinate 260,918 of NW_026111984.1, forward strand.
CCCATCCCTCCTTCCCTTCTTTCCTCCCTCTTCACCTCCCATCCTCCCTTTCCTTCATTTTAAACCCCCACTCTCCCTCATCGCCTCCCTTCCTCCTCCTTCCCTCCTCTCCCTTCCTTCCCCTTACCCGCAGGAAGCAGTAGTAGTAGTAGTAGTAGTAGTAATAATAGTACCTTTATCATTATTATTCATATCTTGTATATGCTATTTGTTGTTAATCATTCAGATAAAAAGAAAAAGGAGGCGAAGCTCTGTAAGCTCCTTGTCTCGGTAGCTTCACACAACGTTCGTCAAAGGTCGCTGTTTAAAGGTCGTCATTTACAAAGGCTTGGGTCGGGTACTCTCAGGCGCCTCCGCCTCTTACATCAACTATTTCCATAGGCCGAAAAAGAGATTAATCGGGTTCTCATGAGTTGTTGTTTTTTCACATCCATGGTATAGAAGCTTCGTCAAACTACTACCAGGGTCACAAACTACCCCTGGAGGTGCCCACAGCTTCTGCGAAAGCCTTGCTAAGTGTGTGTTTGACCGCCGAAATGTTTGGCGAAACAGGATCACCTTTCTCGCGTCGCGCGTAAGCACTGGGGCTCGAATCTCCTCACCTCGGTTCTTTACATCCCCGTGTTGATGAGGTTCTCGCCACAAATATTTATTATGTAGCAACGACGCGCAGGAAAACACGTGAAAGATAACAATCCAATAATTCATCGTTGAAAAGAAAATAATACAACGAAACATTGCACAGGGCAACAACATATCCGATGAAAGAAACAGTAAATTATCGAAGAGAAAAATAATGAGACAATCTTGGTACAATAACATGTTATATGAAGAAAACGTAAATTATCATATAAAACAGTAAAGCGAGACAAACTTAGTGTGTGAATAAGTAAAAAGAAACATAGCATCAACATCCAATTATCGTAGAAGAAACAATAAAATGTTAAATTTAATACCGGAACATGTAAGAAAATAAAATCTTACACTATATTCCCGTATATTTTAAGTTATAGACCCAGTAAGTGATCGTAGATTAATAAATGCATAACACTAAAACTATCGTAGAATAAAGAAACTATTAGGCTTTTAACATAATTAAACGAAACAAATAATACTATCTCATTAATCAAGGGTAATTTTCAGTACAAACACGTATAATGATATGGACAGGAACAACGCAAAAATAAAACCAATCAATCAATCAACGGAGGCATACGCCGGGGGGTGCGTCGCTACGCCCACCCTACGACGCCAGGTCCGGGGGTGTCCGTCCGGGCGAGTCTCCACGCCGGCTGTATATTATGTCTAAAAAAGATATACAAAACAAATTACATTACAAAAGACAAAACAAAAGACATTAAATGGGAAAAAAAAACAATGAACCGAACCAACATACACAACAACTGAATAAAGAAACAATAACGTGACGATTCACTGTACTGGAAGGCGGCGAGGCCAACACACGAACACACATTACACAAAGACAAAACGAACTGTTGCTAAATCCGTTAAAATGAAGAAGAAAAGTGATGAAAGAATAAAGAATTAACGACACCGAAATTACATAAAAGGTAATTAAATAAATCTAAACAGTAATGAAGAAAATATAAAAAAATCAAAAGTAAAACCACAACTTGCACGAAAATAAGTTAAAAAAGTAAAACATAATGATGTAAAATTAAGTAAGCGAAATAACACAACACGAACTTCAGTCCATCAGTTAGGAAAAAACAACAACATTATTATAAAGTGTTTGTTGACCGAGTTTCAGATGTGTCTTGAATCCAACATCCATCCACGCCACTCGTTTGTCTGTCTGTTGACCTGTCTGTCTTACGCACCTCTCTCTCTCTCTCTCTCTCTCTCTCTCTCTCTCTCTCTCTCTCTCTCTCTCTCTCTCTCTCTCTCTCTCTCTCTCTCTCTCTCTCTCTCTCGTCCCTTCTTCCCTCCTCACCTTCCATCTTCCCCCGTCCTTCTGTATAAATCCCCTCCCTCCCTCCCTCCCTCCCTCATCGCCTCCCCTTCCTCCCTCCCTTCCCTCCCCTTCTTCCCCCTTACCCGCAGGAAACACCCCAACCTTTCCCCCTTAGTCTGTTTCTAGCCTTGTGGTGTAGTGGTTAGCATAGCCGCCTCTAGAGCCGAAGACCCGGGTTCGAGTCCCGGCAAGGTCAAAATCGTGGTGTAACTTATTTTCCTATTATTATTTTTACTATTATTATTATTATTATTATTATTATTATTATTATTATTATTATTATTATTATTATTATTATTATTATTATTATTATTATTATTATTATTATTATTATTATTATTATTATTATTATTATTATTACTGTTATTATTGTTATTCCATTATTATTATTGTTGTTATTATTATTAAAAATATTATTGTTGTTAATATAAATTTTTTTTTATAAGTATCTTAAATTTCTTTTATATATTATTCATTATCAATTATTTAGAGAAAGAAAAAAGAAACGAAGATCTACCCGCCGAAATGTTTGGCAGGACAGGACCACCTTTCTCGCGCCACGCGGACAGTGAGCCATTAGTTTATCGCCGAAAAAAAAAGAAGTACATCGAAGCATTGCACAGGGCGGCAACATATCTGATGAAAGAAAACAGTAAATTATATCGTTGGAAAATAATGACTGCGAGACAATCTTAATACAAGAACATGTTATATGAAGAGAAACGTAAATAAAAGTAAAGTACCTTAGAAAAAAAGTAATCCGAGACAATCTTAGTACAAGAAAATGTTTTATAGAGAGAACGTAAAATACAGTTATTTATCATATAAAACAGCAAACGAGACAAACTTAGTGCGGGAATATGTAAGAAGAAAATGTAAAAACGACATTTAATAACCATGTAAAAACAGTAAAACGCTAAATTTAATACGTGAATTTGTAAGAAAAAATCTTACAGTAAACTACCGTAGAGTTTATAATAAACACCAGTAAATGACCGTATATTAAAAAAAATGTATGACACTAAAACTATCGGAGAATAAAGGAAAAATCAGGCTATTAAAAAATTAGAGCGAAACATTAGTAATACTAACTCATTAATCAAGGGTAACGTTTTATGCAAACACGTATAACGATGCATCCTGAAAAAAAATATTATAAAATGTTTGTTGACCAAATTTCAAATGTGTTGTCAGGACCAACATATACCTACTCGTTTGTCTATGTTTAACTATCTATCGTATGCATCTCTCTCTCTCTCTCTCTCTCTCTCTCTCTCTCTCTCTCTCTCTCTCTCTCTCTCTCTTTCTCTCTCTCTCTCAGCCTCCCTTCCATCCATTCTTTTCGTTCATCCCTCCTTCCCTCCGTTCCTTTCTTCCTCTCTCCCAGCTTCCATCTTCCCCATCCTTCAGTTTTAAATCCCCTCCCTCCCTCATCGCCTCCCCTTCCTCCCTCCCTCCCTTCCCTTCCCTTCTCTCCCCTTACCCGCAGGAAACACCCCAACCTTTTCCCCTTAGCCTGTCTCTGGCTTTGTGGTGTAGTGGTTAGCATGGACGCCTCTAGAGCGGAAGACCCGGGTTCGAATCCCGGGAAGGTCAAAATCGTGGTGAAACTTTTTATATTATTATTATTATTATTATTATTATTATTATTATTATTATTATTATTATTATTATTATATACTATTTATTTTTCGTTAGTAATCATTTAGATAGAGAAAAGGAAACGAATCTCTATAAGGTCCTTGTCTCGGCAGCTTCACACAACGCTCGTCAGAGGTCGCTGTTTTAAGGTCGTGGCTTTTCAAGGCTTGGCTCGGTGTCCTCAGACGCGTCCGCCTCACGTCCACTACTTACAAAGGCCGGAAAGGAGTGTAATCGGACTCTTATGAGTGTTCTTTTTTCACGTACATGTTACAGAAGCTTCGTGAAACTACCTGCAGTGTCATCATAACCGGGATTTTTATTACTGAAGCTTTTTTTCTTTTGTTTTTGCCTCATGAGCTACTTCCCTTACTGTAAGAAACACAACCCATGAAGGTGCCCTCAACTCCCGGGAAAGGCTCGCGAAGTGTGTCTGCCAGCGCCGATGTGTTTATTAACAAGACCGGATGCTCCTCCTCCCTCCTTTCCTCCTCCTCCTCCCTCATTCTTATAATCTAAACTCTCTAACTATCCATCTATTTATCCATCTATCCTTTATATTTTTCTATATATTATTTATTCATTCATTTCTCTTCGTTTCTTCCTTCCTGCCTTCTGCCCTCTAAAGTTTCCTCCATCCTCCTCATTGTCTCTCCTTTCTCTCCTCTTTTTCTCCTTGCTCTTCCTTCCCAAACTTTCATTCTCTCTTCTCCTCATTCCTTTCCTGCTTTTCTTTTTTCTTTTACGTTTTTCGTTTTCATCTCGTTTTATCGTTTATTCTTTCGTGTCGTTTTTTTTTTATAATCAGTTTGTGTCTGCTACTTTCTTGATTTTTTTTCTTCTTTTCTGTACGTCTGGGTCACTTTGTTCTTCTTTAAGATCATTTGCCTCATCTTACTCTGAATAATTTAAAGGAAGACGGTTTCAAACATTCCGCAGGTTTATCAATTTTAACAAGTTATCGTCTTTGTCTCCTGCACGTCAGCGTCACTCTGATCCTTTCTCTAAGTTCATTCACCTCATCTTACTGTTGTGTAATGTGAGTGACCATTTCAAACATTTGCTCAGTGTTGTAACCCGTAATCCGGGTCACACAGGGGAGACGACACACTGTTTGTACTAGTGACACTTGACTTAAAATTCTGGTACTTTAGGAGTATTTAAAGGAGTTCGTGAATGGGGTGATGAAACGGTGTCGCCTTTCTTATATGTATTTTATTCTACCTTAATACTACTTAATATTACAGAGGGTAAAAATATTGTTTAAACCAGCGACTGGCTTACTAGACTCAATGAGTCTTCAGGTTTTCTTTCACTATTGGTTACTGACGTTAACACTGGTATAATATTGAGTAAAAACTCACACAATAAAGTATCATAGAAATATAATCCTAAGTAAAACTAAGATAATAGAACACAATAGATATGTTAGATACGCTTTCCTCTATGGTAATTCTTCACTCCATACTCACAGTAGCAACGATGAATGTTCTACCCATGTTGTCTAGGGAAGGACAACTGAGTGTCCAGCCACGAACAGAGTGCTGGTTAATCTGAGGTCAAGCCTGGAGAAAATGCTTCTTATATAGGCAGATATCGCGAGGGTAATACGTCAGGCGTGTGAGTCATACATCAAACTCACACCGAGCTCATACAATAATCTACCTAACCGACATGCTTAATTCACGCGGTGACGCAGCTTTGTTTTCATAACATTTTGTTCCGCGGCTGATCGTGTTTTTAGGCCGCGGTGATTGTGTTTTGGCTTAGAGATAAGCGGGTGCGTTAATGGGCAATTACAATTGTGTATAGGTTGGTAAATGAACAGTGGGGACAATCATGTGTTGGAGTCCGTGTTGTGTTTTAGCGGTCGATACCGCTGTTGTCATCGGAAAATATTGCCGGTGAAGATGATGATGACACGAGTGGTGTCGCAGCCCTCAGGGCACCACATACCCCCGTTAAAACCACGCCACGTCCTCGTGGCACGAAGCGATCCGCCCGGCGGACGACCATGGAGGGCCAAGACGGGGATGGCGGGATCGTGGGGAGGAGGCCCGCGAGACGGGACCTGAAGAGACAGAAGAAGGCCACCCACCGGCGACGAAGACGACGCCGAGGAGCAGCCACCCCCACCAAGGAGGAAGGGGTCGAAGGCGGGGACCGGAGACGGATTCCTGGAGCGCGTGAAGTGCTGGAGGGAGGTCCAGCGGGGGGGCCAGAGACGACCCGGGCGACGGCGGCGGGGAGGGGAAGGGGCCAAGGGGAGTCTTGGCCAGGAGCGATGAGACCACGTCACGTCCGATGTGGAAGGGGGCGCGATGAACCGTCAGCAGGGCGTCACCGTCCATAGTAGCAGAGGCAGGGAGGCTGAAGGCGTCGGAGTGGGCACTACAGCCCATACCGAGGCTGAGAGACCCGTCCGTTGATGGTCTGCCTGTATTTGGAGACCGGGCTGTCCGGGCAGACCATGGTGACCATCTGGGAGTATCGGTAGCGAAGACCCAGCCCGCAGGAGACGGGATGAAGACCGGGGGGAAGACTCTGAGGAGAGACTTAGAACACAGCGAGAGGGCGTCTGGGCGATCGAGAAAGAGAGCGATCTCGCAGCGCTGGACAGAAGTCGAGTAGACAGGGGCGACAGGGGGACATACATAGAGCAGGTGGTGTTTAGTACAGCGGTCCAAGGAGTCTAAGAGCATATAGTGAGTGCGGTCTTCAGAAACCGCAAGGTAAGTGGAAAGCGTGTCGGTGTGCAGAAAATATGGCGTGCCATCAAGATGAAAAGGCAACGCGTCCATTTTAAACACATCGAACACGTCAGAGGGATCCCCTTTCATGGGGATTTGTAAGTAGAAGTGAAGGGTTCCTGAGGAAAGCGTACCTTTAGAAATAACCCTAGAGACATCTCTATACAATGCTAAATATTCATGTGCTGCAGGGAAAAGTAAGCCTGGGTAATGGAGTGACGCATTGCTGAGCACACGAAATAGTACATCATTTGGAAGGAGGAGAGGGGAAACCTGCGTTTGGGACAGCTGCTGAAGGCCAAGCTTGAGATTCAGAGTATCATGATTTAGGTCACTAAGTGCCAACTGAATGAGAAGGATAGTCTCCAAAATACGCATTTCCCCTTCGATTTGTAAGGTTTTTAGTGAGAACTGACGGATAATAGCTGAGGCCAAAGCCGAGGCGGACTCTAGACGGGAGATGGCAGAATGAATATGACGGAGGTCCCGAACTGTGGCGTTGAGGACTTCCTGATGGAGGTTAAGTTGACGTCTCTCTTCTGTGGACAGAGTGTAGAGCTGGGAGAGCTTCCCGTGTATCACATCTATTTGGGCCTGAGTGGCCGTACCGAAAAGGAGGTTTGCTACCGAGCCAAGGAAATCCACGGCTCCTCGCTTCTGGCGAGTCCGAAACGGGCTTCCATCTCTACCACTCATAGCCGACAGAAAGCTGTTAAGATCTTTGAATAACTTCTCAAACTCAATGTGAAAAGAGTCTAGAGTGCGCCTGAGCAGACCAACAGTGGGGAACGATTGATTCATATGTTCAATCGACCATGAAACTTCCGCTGTTAGATTTGCCACGTTGATGAGAGGACGTTGGATGTCGTCCGTCTTGATGACGACGGGGACAACATAGTACCGTCCTGTCAACAGCATCTTAAAGACTGGGGAGAAGACGAGGCCGGGACGAATGGGTTGCTCCCGGGAGGGATCAAGGGAAGACAAGGAGAGGGCAACACCCAGGATCTGTAATTATAGGGGGCATCAGTTCGTTGGTCGTTGGCGATACTCAAGAGGGCGGTCCATCACATTGGGGAGAGAAGGGGGTACCGTATTGGATCGTAATGAGCGACTGACACAGGGCTCTGAAGGAGCTGAGGGAACCAATGAGGGGACCTCTGAAGCATCTGAGGAGACAGGAGCCGGTGAGGAGAGCTCGGAAGGAGCTGGAAAGGACAATGGCAGCGGCTCCTCGGGGGAATAAGTCATGGGGAGTGGGTCCACTTCTACTACTTGATCAGGGAGGGTATGCACGCCTGACATTAGGAGAGTCATGGAAGCCAAGAGAGTCCTCGTGAACGACCTGAACATTATTTGTGTGAACTGTCTTGATCTTACCACCTCTAACATGACGCAGTCGTAAGACTACAGGGCTTATTTTTCTAGCACCCTAAAGGTCCATTGAACAAGGGCTGGAGCTT